>NC_045451.1:57324012-57493484 GCF_002776525.5 Piliocolobus tephrosceles | reverse complement strand
GTGAGGAGGGGCTGTGTTGGCTAGGAGGTGCTCGGGAAAGGAGTCCCTGGGGATGATATTGAAACAGGAGCGTTCCCTGATCCCCCTCGCAGGACATATGACAGTGGTGTGGCTCGCCTATGTGACTGCTGCTGCTCAAAACTCCATAGAGGAGCGTGCAGACGGACGGGTGAAGGAGCTCAAGTGGGCGTGTGTTACATTGTGACCTTTTAGCTTTGCTGTCCGCGGATATCTTGAGGGTTAACCAGCTTAATGGACCCTGTGCCTTTCTGCAAGGGTAGAGGGCCAGTGTGACAGCTTTCTGTATCCCAAGCTCTTGTCCAGCATCCTGGAAAAATCGGGTCACACACGAACTTGAAGGATGAATGCAGGAGTTTTATTGAGTGGTGTGGGTGGTTCTCATCAGGATGGCTAGGGCCCAGAAGTTGGGAATGGAGTGGGAAGGTAATATTCCCCTGGTGCCTGGCCATTCGGCTGCCGAACTCCTCTCCAACTGCCCCCAGCCGAATTCCTCTGGGTGTTCAGACGTTCCTCCTCCTCTCTCTTTCTCTGCCACGTCGCTCTGCCGTCCGTCTGCTTGTCTCCTCATCTCCTTGCCTGCTGGTCTGCTCTGGAGCCCGGGGTTCAGGGTTTATATGGGCATAGGATAGGGGGCATGGAGAGCCAAAAGGCAACTTTGTGGGAGTGAAAACAGGAATACCTGTTCTCATTCAGGGCAGTGGGTATCCAGGCTTGAGGGTGGGGCCTTTGCCTGGGGATGACCCTCTTCTACCCAGTATTTCCCTGTCTCCTGGCTGTATCAATATTTAGGTTGAGAGCTGACATTGATGACAAGGAAACTGAAAATAGCTGGAGAAAGAGCTTTTCACAAAGGGGGAATATCAAGGGCCCTGAATCTACCTGAGTTAGAATTAATTATCTAAATCCTATCAGAGATAACAAAAATCCGAGCGGGTGAGGACTAGATTGGTGAATATTACCCTTACTGTATGTGACTTCTTAAAAAATGTATTTCTGAAATGAAAATAGCCAGACATTCATTTAAATCAGTAGCAACTACCTTTCAACACTGAAATTAGGCAGCATCTCTGCCCCTCCCACCCCCGACCATTTCAGCAATGGGAGAATATTGTTTTCACTACTTGCTCTATTGTGCGTATATTTAATAGGTAAACTATGAGGGTGATAACAGTTTTGCTTAGGACTTCATAGTAACGACTAAGAAAAACAACAGCATAGCTTTGTGTATGGATGATACAGCATTATAGCCTCTTTGCATAATTCAGGCTTTTTGAATTGTTGATGGGCTTGAACGTCCCAGTTTGGGTATAGCAATCAAATTTTCCATTTAATTCCAAAGTGTCACCTCTTTGTATGCTTTATAGACAAAAGTCACAGGTATAATCGTACAGATAGCATATAGAAGTGTCAATCAACTTGCCCGTGCAGCTTTTCTTTCATTGGGGAACAATAGTAAACCTCGAATATGCTTGCAGTTTGGATTTCTGATTTATACACCACCCGATAGTACCCCATTTAATCTGTTCACCTGTGGTTGCTTTGTTCTGAATTTCATGGCTCTGTTGTTTTACACCCTCTCTTGCACACATTTTCAGAGAGAGGCTGAGGACTGCAAACCGTTGGTTTTGGGGAAGTTGGAATGCTGCCACTGTCTGAATTGCCTGAATAAAGAAAAGTAGGTCCTGTAATTATTTTATTTTCTCCCCAGCATGTGATTTGTGATTGATGACACATGCATAGGGGGCTTTCGCCATTAGGCTGGCTGATCCCTCTACTATGACATGAATGTCACTGTCACTGTGCTGGAAGCTATCGTTTGTTAGGGCAACTCTGGCATGGGGAAAGGAGCATGGACTTTTGAATGTGTTTGAAATAGCTACATGCTAACAGATGTCCCCACGTGCTTGCTGATGTCATGACTGGGGCTCCTAGAAAGCCCGGGAAATGAAAAGAAAGAAGAAAATGTTAGTTGAGGCTCCAGAAGGAGAGATGATAGAGGCATACAATAGAACATTTTGCAAAAAAGAAAATCCACGAATCTCTACAAATTTCCTTCAGGTCTAACTCCTGCCCCTCCCACCCTGCCCACCCCATACGGAAGCATTCAAGACACGAACTATTTAAATCTGAAGAAATTCGGTATTAAGAGAGCTATCCTTCCATGGTGCTTGTTTGAAAAGCAAAACAAACATACACACAAAAAACCCAAAGTAAATTAAGGTGGTCTTTTCCTTTCTTTTCATTAAAAAACGCCTATCGCAGTGTTTACTTGGTAGACCAATTATTTTAAAAACTGGGTTTCAAGGAAAAAGTCACTTTCTGGCAGAGGCCATACATGACAAGTTCCGTTCCGCAGTGGATTAAAATGGTTGCGAGGAGATGCTAACATAACTTCAACTACGGCAGTGTGAACACACCACTGTAATAATTCATTTAGAATGATGACACCTGAGACCTAATTTAAAAGTCCTAGATGAATACCAGTCTCACATTCAACCCTGAGGGCTGCCGCAAACATACGTAAGAAAGTCTAAGAACCATAGTGAGTCTAATTGAATTGGACTTAAACGGACCATTGAGATGGCCTCACTGAGCTCAGGGGAATTCACATTGTCTATACTGTATCAGAATCACAGCTTGAACTGAATAACTGGTTACATTCAATCATGCTACTGTAACTCATGCTTGAGGTAAAGGGGAAACCTTTTGCTATCAGCCAGGCTGGATGGAAAACAATTTCAAATCACTTTAAACCCAGTTGGCAACTACTTTGCCAATTATGGAATCCAGTGGGAAAGGTGTGTTCGAGGGCTCAGGACTAAATGATTTATGTCAGGCACCTGGGCCTCCCGAGGAATGCGGGCGAGTGTGCGGAGGAGGGGCGTGTGGCTAATTATTTCTCCTAAGAATACTTGAGTGAGGTAATTTGTGCCCGCAGATGAGCCACACTGCAGGCTGGATAAAAGGCAAGGTAAGCACAGACATTCCTAAGATCCCATTTAGAGATGGATAAAGGGGGACCCTAAAGATTCAAATACACTTTCTCATCTCTTCGCTCTGAAACATTTGGAGATAAAAAATAGAAAGAGCAAACTTAGTTCTCGGCTCTAACAGGCAAGTTGTGATCAAAGTCTGTAATTTGTACTGCAGGTATTGCATTGGCTGCTTTCAAACGCAGACTTACAGGCACAGGTGACATGCTATAATGCATCAGATGGATGAGTGTGAATCTGGGGTCCTTTATAATGACCCTGAGAAATGCCTTTCTTTGCTCCTAATTTATTTTAGATGACTGTGGCTGCAGAGATAAGAATTTCTATCCTACTCAATGCCTTCTAAGGAAGGATGTCGCCATTCTCTGGGATTCATGTATGAAGGTCTCCAGCTGAGAGATGATCCTGAAAGTTATCCCAAGAGTAATGAGTTCTCCTATCCCAACTCAAACAAATAAAAAGGATCATAGAATTCCACTATAGAAACTTACAGTAGAGGCGGATAGGTTTCTTGAGTAGTCTTTTCAGATCCTTTCATCATTGAACACATTTTAAAGGTATTTTGAGTAATCTGGAGGAGATTATGAGTGCTGTAATGATATTAAATCCAGCACTGGGGGGTCTATTTGAAACCTCATGCGAGTGTGTCTGTACAAGGCTGGCACTCCTGCTTTCTTGTCTTTCCTCTCTTCCAGCAGCTGCCTGCCATCATTACAGCTAATAGAGTGGGTTAAACTTTTGGGCTAGCTAGCGGCTCTGAGTGTCTCTCTAATGGTTTCCATTGTGTGCATCCCTGGAAAACACTTCTGACCAATGAACCCCTAACTGCAAATGACACAGGCAAGCTTCATTGACAATGACACCACTGGAGGGAAGCTTGCACTCATTTGGGATGTTTCCTCACTGGGGAAAGAAGGCCATTTCAGCAGTCACACCAAAGGGATGCTGTCATGTGGCATTTACTTTTCTAAGGCACAGAACAAAGCAGTGGGGGTAGTTTGTACTCCTCCATGCTAACTATATGTTTAGCTGTGTGATGCCAAAATGAGAAGCCCCGCATGTCCAGAGGGGAGAGCGAAATTGCAGTCTTCCCAGTTCATCCTCATACAGGGTGGGGAATGTGGACATCAGACAATCTAAACTAAATCAGGATCTGTGTCTGGAATCAGTCTTGTTTAAATGCACAGCTTGTGACAAATGGGAGTTAAGTACCACCAGAAAGGGAGTGTGGCGTGGGAGGGTCTAAGATTGGTCATTGAGAGTGCTGCATTCGAATTCTTGGTTGCGACCAAATATGTTGCTTTGGATGAGTTTCTTCACTTTCTGAGTTTCTTTCAGTTTCCTCTGTAACATGAGGCAGGTAGAGCAGATGGTTTAATCTAATCCAACAATTGTTCATTGAGTGGTCGGTTTGTGTCAAGATTTGCGCTAGGCAATGGGGAGAGACTATGGGAATGAAACATGTACTGCCGGCATCGTTTTGGATTTTAAAGTTTAACAAGTAAGACTAATATTAAAAGACGATTTTAAGATGACGCATTTTAGCAAGTGGGAAGCCTACAGTGCTATGGAAGGAAGTGAGAAAGTCTGAGCAGTCAAAGACAGCTTCTTGAGGAAAGTTGTTCAGATGGAGCCTGAAGGATAAGGAGGTTTGGGTTGAGCATGAAGGTTGAGGAGGAGCCAGCCAGAAAAAGATGGGAGTGTGATGAGGTAGAGGCGCATTTCAGATGAACTAAGCATTTGTGAAGGCTCGGCACAAGAAAGAGGTCGGGGCTGGATTTCAGAACATAAAAGAAAGAGTGAAAATGTGGGTCAGGATGAGGGTTGCACACAATGTAGTGAGCATGCAGTTTGTCCTTGCACTGAGGGCAATGGAAACCACTGAAACAAATTCCACTACAGAGTGGGGGTGAGGAGGCAGATATCTGAAGTTCCCTCCAGACCCAGCATTCTGGGGCTTTCCACATGGTTGTTTTGACCTCTCCAGGACCCACTAGAGGGATTTAATACTCAGGTACAGTCCAGAGAAGAGGACACAAGGCAGTGACCTCAGAAGCTCACCTCCAGTCTACAGCTGGTTGAAGCCTGGTGTATAAAGGTGGATTTGCCCATGCAGGTTGGATCTGGTGCCTTTGACCTCAGCCTCAAGAGATGAAGTCACTCTTGCCCAGACTCTGGGTCATGCTCTTTAGTTCTCTGTTAGGGGCTTGTCAAAGAAATGAGAGGCTATGTTACATACCCAAGTCTCCTTGCCGAGGGAGAAAATGAGAAATGGAGCTCCTCAGAACTTTGGCCTCTTCTTGATCACCTCTGTTACGGCAAGACTTTCTTTCATTTCTTTTTTTTTGTTTTTTGTTTTGGAGACGGAGTCTCTCTCTGTCACCCAGGCTGGAGTGCAGTGGCACGATCTCAGCTTACTGCAACTTCCACCTCCTGGGTTCAAGCAATTCTCCTGCCTCAACCTCCTAAGTAGCTGGGATTACAGGTGCCTGCCACCATGCCCAGCTAATGTTTTTGTATTTTTAGTAGACATGGGATTTCACCATGTTGGCCAGGCTGGTTTCACACTCCTGACCTCAAGTGATCTGCCCACCTCTGCCTCCCAAAGTGCTGGGATTACAGGCGTGAGCCACCGCGCCTCTGCCAAGACTTTCTTTTTTTAAGATATATTTTTATTTCAATAGTTTTTGGGGTGTAAGTGTTTTTTGGCTACATGGATGAACTGTAGAGTGGTGAAATCCGAGATTTTAGTGTACCCATCACCTGAGTAGTGTGCATTGTACCCAATGTGCAGTTTTTTAAATCCCTCACCCTAACCCCACCGTCCCCCTTCTGAGTCTCCATAGTCCATTATACCAGTCTATATGCCTTCGTGTACCCATAGCTTAGCTCCCACTTATAAGTTAGAACCCATGGTATTTGGGTTTTCATTCCTGAGTTACTTCACTTGGAATAATGGCCTCTAGTTCTTTGCAAGTTGCTGCAAAAGACATTATTTCATTCTTTTTTTTTTTTTTTTATGGCTGGGTAGTATTCCATGGTGTATGTGTACCACATTTTCTTTATCCACTCATTGGTTGATGGGTGCTTAGGTTGGTCCCTTATCTTTGTAATTGTGAATTGTAGGGCAAGACTTTCTGAGACTTCCCTTTGCTGTTACTCTATCTATCCATGGGGGTGCAAAGGTATTTGGCAGCAACTAGAACTCATTCACAGGGAGTCCTCATAGCACCTAATATTAGGTGACACTTAATAGTGATGACAATCACTTATGGAGTCCACTAAGTAAAGACGTTTTGAATCCCTTCTCCCATTCAAAAATCTTGACAACAAATAAGGTGAGCAGATATGCTCACCTTACTGATGAGGACGAGGGCTTGGCAAAGTAGGTATGCTGTTCATATCACATGGCTAGTAAGTGGAAGAGTCAATATCGTCCACTCCTGGATTCAGAACTTTAAATAACCCCATGCTACCTTCTAGGGAAGCTTCTGCTGTGTTTTTGCGGGGGGGTGGGTTCGGTGAGAGAAAGGTGAATTTTAATCTCCCAACATGCTCACTCCTTTTTCCAGCTTTGTGGGGGATGTAAGTGAATAACCCCAGTGCTGTGGTGCACGAGACAGGTGGAATGTGGGTCTGCAGGTGGCCTTAGTATGGCGGGGTAACTATGTGCATTCACCGGTCCCTACACAGGTCGTACCTACCAGCTCGCGTTTGCTTCTGACATGTCTGGGCCGTGTGAATTGTCTTCTACCCCTCTGGAGAGATGGGCCCTGTGGCTGCTTTGGGAATCGTCCTTGCTTTTGGAAAGAACATCAGTTGTGTGTTCATTTAGATACGGCACTCCTCGTATTTGGAATCGATGCTTTTTTTGTTCCCTGGTCTCCGAAGTTAATAGCAGAGGTGGTGATAACAAAAACCCATACTGTGTAGGATGGAAGGTCATAGGGAAGAATAGCTTTAGCAAGAGTCAGACAAAGTTTCCGTTTTCCAGTTTTTGTGTGTATTCTCCTTTGGAAGGTACAGGCCCTGCTGAAGTGTTCTAGAAATAAAACAAAAATGGAGGGAAAACTTCTCAATATTCCCTGTTTCACAAAGAATTGTTGTTGCCATTTTCCTTTCAAGCAAATGTACAAAAGTGAGTTGAAAGGAAATATCATCCAGAGTGTTAAAGCTTCTTTCAAGTTTTCAGTTCTTTGTGGGTTTTGTGCTAATGTTTTTCTGATAGAACAGAGCTCAAGAATGAAATATAGAAGAGGAGTTGTCCATTCAGACACGAAGTGATCAATTATTGTGACATAATAAGAGATTTAGATTTTTAAAAATCTGTCCAACAGGCTGGATGTGGTGGCTCCTGCCTGTAATCCCAGCACTTTGGAAGGTTGAGGTGGTGGATCACCTGAGGTCAGGAGTTCAAGACCAGCCTGGCCAACTTGGTGAAACCCCGTTTCTACTAAAAATAAAAAAATTAGCCGAGTCTGGTGGCACGTGTCTGTAGTCCCAGCTACTCGGGAGGTTGAGGGAGGAGAATTGCTTGAACCCGGGAGGTGGAGGTTGCAGTGAGCTGCGATCATGCCATTGCACTCCAGTCTGGACAATAAGAGCAAAACTCTCTCTCAAAAAAAAAAGAAAATAAATCTGTCTAACAAAGATTAAATGTTTAATTTTTTGGTGGAATTAGTAGGATAACCATTTTTAGTGATAAATTATTTTAAAACTGGAAAAATTAATTTAGAAAAAAAAAAACACATCCAGAGAATAATCAAGGGTTCAAGCAGCAATTTTGTGATAGGCCAATGTTGGATCAACAGTCAAATCTGATAGTGCGTTCCCCCGAAAGTTTTAACCAAAATGACATTACTTGGAGGAATTAGTATTTCGAGTTATGTAAAAGAAAGCCCTGCCTATTTTGAGCTGTGATAAGAAGTTCAGTTCTGTAAAACCAGAGAAGCATGGGACATGTTTCTGCTTTGGATGGTACATGTAATTATTTTCTTTGGATTCATGAATGGGACTGCCTCTATTCGTAGTGAGAAAATGCCAATTTCAGAGATATTCAAAGTCTGCCAGTTTCTCTCACAGAATTGTGCCACAGGGATTATTTTGTTTAGGAATATATATATATATATTCCTTTCTGAGATGTCCATTTGCTTTTACTAACAAAGATTAAATGTTTAATCTTTAATGTTTAATATATATATGGACTTTTGGTATATATGGCATATATATATTTCTGTTTAAAGTTTGCTGAGAGATTAATTTGCCATTCTAATTCACTATTCCTTAGTAAAAATGGGTTAGTCAGATAATTTGAATGGCACATTATCAAGCAGAGAGAGGGGACTTGAGGGAGTGGGACAGTGAGTTTGGGTGGGGGAAGATGGAGGGGTAGACGCCTGGAACAGAGCTTCCTTCCTTCCCTCCGTCCCTCCTCCTCACTCCTTTCTTCGTCTCTGTCTCCTTCCTCTCCAGTCATGCATTCATCCGGTATTTATGAAATAAGTACCAGATATGATATTGGGCACTGAGAATACAAGGATAACTAAATGAAAGTCTGGGCCCTCCATGCAGCTGCAGCCAGCCCCTGTAGACGAGGAGAGAGAAAGACCATGTCACCAGCTGAGTGCCCTGGCGGCCAGCAGAATCGGCCACCTCACCTGGGCTTCCTGGGAGACGGCTGCCTGTTCACATCATGAAGGTCAAATGCAAAGAGCCTGGCGTGCTTGGGTCGTCTCCAGGGAATGGCAGCCCAATAAGTGGGGTGAGTAGTGGAAGGAACTCCAAGGTTACATGTGCCCCCTCTCAAAAATGCCTACTGGCCTGGAAACAGGCCACCCTACAAGTGTTGGGTGTGATTCTGCCTCTCCCCAGCTGTGTGGCCTCAACCACATCTCATTACCTCTTGGGCCTCATTGTGCCCATCTGTGCCTTGCAGGCCTTGGCTCAGGCACCCCGTCCTGGCATTTTCATGTCTGCCTCAACACTTTAGAGTGGACACCGTGGAGTGAGCGCGTCTCCACACTCACGCTGCCTCAGAATCTAGTGTTATGATAACGTTTCTGGGAGGAGTTTGAAAATCTTGCTTGTTGAAACCCAGTTTCACAATTTCCTTGCTTCACTTTGCAAAGAGCCAGGGCATTTTATTTGTTACCCACTGCTTAATCGTGATAACTCACAGCACAGTGAAGGTCTTATTGAGGAAGAAAAGGCTTTGATCACCTTTAACAACTCTTGGAAATCCCTCTAAGTGCCTCTGCTAATTTTTGCCTCTTTTAATAGTGTTGATATGTTCAGTCACTCCTGTCCCACCTACTTACACACCCTGCCTAGGGTTCCCCAGGCACAGATGTTCACTGACTTAATTGTCTTAGAAGCTATTGTTAAAATAATGTCTGTGATATCAATAGTGGTGGGTGTCCGAGTGCAGCTCATAGGGAAGGAACAGTGCTGTGAGCCCATGACTCGGGCCCTCATTCCAGGCCTGGAGCTTCCTTCCCCACCCTCTGCAGTGGAACAGTAGAGTGAGAACCCAGGCCTGTTTCTTGGCCTGAGGGTGTCAGTGAGATGACCCGGCTGGGGGCTGGGATGGGGAAGAGAGGAGCCATGCCTCATGTACTCTTGTGCTTCTTTCAGGAGTACAAGAGAGACTTTCCCTCTTGATCTCAAGCCAGAGGAGATCCTTGTTAGGCCACAGCATGGCTTCTGTTCTTGTGTACAGCCTCACTCTGGGTCTGCTTTACACAGTGTGTCCTTTTTCTGTCTGCCAAGGAGTGAGATTCTGCCAGACTGGGGTGTTTTAAAATAGAGTGGCTTAGGCCACGCATAGTGGCTCATGCCCGCAAACCCAGCAGTTTTGGAGGCCACGTCGTGAGGATCATATGAAGCCAGGGGTTCAAGACCAGTCTGGACAATATAATGGGACCCCGTTTCTACAGAAAGTAAAAAAATAAATAAATAAATAAGCCAGGTGTGGTGGTGTGTGCCTGTAGTCCCAGTTACGTGGGAAGCTGAGTGAGGAGCATTGCTTGGGCCTGGGAGTTTGAGGTTACAGTGAGCTATGATCATGCTGCCATACTCCAGCCTGGGTGACAGAGCAAGATCCTATGTCTAAATATATACATATTTACTCCCAGTTCCTAAGAAGAGGGGGCACACCATGCTGGTGGGAAGTGGGGTCATAGGGGGGCACATGGGGAAGGACCGGGGGGTCAGGAGGCAGATGGAGAGGGAGGAGCTGTTCACAGAGCCCTTACTATGATTTCTGTGGAAGGAATGGACAAGAGAGGATAAGAAGGTTTTGGATAATTTTAGGCTAGCTTGAAGAATTTCAGTGGACTCTGGGACATAGGGGCTGTCCGTCATTCCCTAGCTATCTGGTACCTGGCTGTGGGGTGATTAAGGCAGGGGGTAGTGGCACAGAATGTGAGAGCGGGTAGAGGAGGTGATGGGGCTTTAGCTCCGGATTGGTTGGTTTACATTTGAAACGCTGCTCTCAGGAGGTTCCTTTACTCTCTCTAGGAACTGGCTAATCCTGGGAGAGGCAGTTTCTCCAAAGTCAGCAAGACCTCAGATGTGAAAGCATCGGAATACAGAAAAGATGTGGTTGATACATGGGGACATTATCACCTAAGACCAGGCCAGCGTCCTCGAGGCCACCTATCTTCCCTTTCTTTCTTTCTTTCTTTCTTTTTTTTTTTTTTTGAGACAGTCTTGCTCTGTTTCCCAGACTGGAGTGCAATGGCATGATCTCGGCTCACTGCAACCTCTGCCTCCAGGTTTCAAGCGATTCTCCTGCCTCAGCCTCCCGAGTAGCTAGGATTACAGGCATGCACCACCGTGCCTGGCTAATTTTGTATTTTTAATAGAGACGGGGTTTCGCCATATTGGCCAGGCTGGTCTCCAACTCCTGACCTCAGATGATCCACCTGCCTTGGCCCCCGCAAAGTGCTGGGATTACAGGCATGAGTCACTGCACCCGGCTGTATCTTCCCTTTCCTTCCCCCTCCATGCACAATCCATCATCAGAGAGCACTGACCCTACTTCAAATACACATACTAAATCTGTCCCCTTCCCTCCAGTTCCCCTGCTCCCACCTGGTCCACGTCACTAGCATCTCTCATCTGGATTACAGTAATACCTCCCAGCTGGTCTCTCTACTGCTACTCTCAGCCTTTCTTGTCAACCTTTACTCAGCAGCCTGAGGGATTTTATAAATCAGATCTTACCACCCTGTACACCATCTTGCCTAAAAGCATCCAGTGACTTACCACTGCATTTAGAATGGATGAACAGGGTCGGCTTGCTTTGCCCCCTGCCTCCTGCTTCTTCTGACCCCTCTGTGCTCCACAGCCTGCAGCACATCAGGCACCCCCACCTTCTCTTCTTGCCCCCATGGCTGGATCCTCATGTATCAGGTCTCAGCCTAAACGGCCATCCTCATATAGACCAATCACTTCATCTAAATGCTATCGAAACACCCCTTCCAACATTTTTCAGTCACCTGTTCATCACTAATTGTTATAATTAATTCACTGGTTTTGTCCTTGGTTCCTGTCTGCATAGTTTAATTGACCAGTATAGGAGTTAAAAGCATAGTTCCAGGGTCAGAGTGTCATGACTGAAGTCTGACTGTATTATCTATTAACTCTGTGACTTTGGGTAGCTACTCATCCTCCTTGAATCTCAGTGTTTCCATCAGTAAAATAGGCTCAATAAGAGTACCCCCCCATAGGACTGCTGTGAGAATAACATGAGATAATCCAGGTAAAGTGCCTAACACATGATGTGTTACAAAGATGAGCTGTTATCATCATTGAGACGCAACCTCCATGAAGAAAGAGAATGTTTCGTCTCGTTCACTGTTGCTTCCCCAACCCTTCACACTGCCTGGCACATGGAGGTACCCAATAAATACCTGTTGAATGAAAGAGTGGCCCTCGGCTGGGCGCGGTGGCTCACGCCTGTAATCCCAGCACTTTGGAAGGCCGAGGCAGGTGGATCACGAGATCAGGAGATCGAGACCACCCTGGCTAACATGGTGAAACCGCATCTGTACTAAAAATACAAAAATTAGCCGGGCGTGGTGGTGGATGCCTGTAGTCCCAGCTGCTCGGGAGGCTGAGGCAGGAGAATGGCGTGAACCTGGGAGGTGGTGCTTGCAGTAAGGCAAGACCGTGCCACTGCACTCCAGCCTGGGCGACAGAGCAAGACTCCGTCTCAAAAACAAAAACAAAACAAAACAAAACAAAACAAAAAACAAACAAACGAAAGCAACAAAAGAGAAAGAGTGGCCCTCTTTGGCAGTGTCTGGCTCAAGTACAATACTACTGCATTATCCCAGTGGGAAAACTTTCCCTCGGAGTGAGAGAGCCCAGAAAGGGCCGTATCATCAGCAGGCTTGTAGAGGCTGCATTTCCTGTCCTGGATAAGCCCCCATTCCAGCACGTGGGAGGCTTGACCTCTAGTTTTCGATCTGCCCCTGTGCATCTGTGTTCCCGTAGAAGGTCATCTGACACCTTTTCTGGGTGGCAGCTTTCAGAGGAGCAAAGGAGGGACTGGAGCAGTTAACCTCTAAGAAACCTTCCAGCATGACATATCTTTTTCTCTTTTTTTGGGAAAAGAGTTTTATTGAGATATAGTTCACATACTGTAAAATTCACCCATTTAAAATGTACAGTTCACTGTTTTTACCATATTCACAGTGTGTGTAACTAGCAGCATAATGTTAGAATATTTTCAATACCCCAAAAAGAAATCTCATACTTGTTAGCAGTGACACCCCATTCCCTCCCCACAATATCCTTTCTCCAGCCCCAGGCAACCATGAATCTACCTTTTGTCTCTATTGATCTGCCTATGTGAGACATTTTATAGATATGGGGTCGTACTATATGTGGACTTTTGTGACTGGCTTCTTTTACTTAGCATAATGTGTTCAGGATTCAACCATGTTGTAGCATGTATCAGTAATTTATTCCTTTTCATGTATCAGTAATTCATTCATTTTTATTGTGGAGTAATACTCTATTGTATTGTACAATAATTTATTCACCCATCTACCAGTTGATGGGTATTTGGGTTGTTTTCTCATATAGGTCATTATCAATAATGTTGCTAGGAACATAATTCATGTGTAAGTTTTTGTGTGGATGTGTATTTCCATTCCCTTGGAGATGAACCTAAGGATGGAATTGTTGCATCCTATTGTAACTCTAAGCTTAACATTCTGAGAAACTGCCAAGCTGTTTTCGACATGGTAGCACTGTTTTACATTCTCACCAGCAATTTATGAGGGTTTCAATTTCTCTACATCCTCACTGTTACGGTTTGAATATTTGTGTTTCCTCCAAAATTCATGTCGAAACTTAATTCCCAAAGCGACAATATTAGAAGGTGGAGATCTCTGGAGGTGATGAGGTCATGGGGGCTCCACCCTCATAAATTGGATGAATGCCTTATAGAAAAGGCATTCACCCCTTTTGCCCTTTTTGCTTTTGGCCATGCTGTGGGGGGAAGATGCACTGATGGCTCTCACCGGGCACCGAATCTAGTGGTGTCTTGATCTTGGACTCCAGAACTGTGAGAAATAAATTTCTGTTCTTTGCATATTATACCTAGTCTTGGGTATTTTATTATAGCAGCGTAAATGGAGTAAGACACTCCCCAACATTTCTTACTGTCTTAATCATAGTGAGTGAGTGTGAAGTTGTGCCTTGCACTGTGGTTTTGATTTGCCTTTCTCTGATGGCCAATGATGTTGAGAATCTTTCTGTATGCTTATTGGTCAGTTGTTTAACTTCTTTGGAGAAATGTCTATTTAAAATTTTTGCCCATCATTTTAATTGAGTTATTTATCTTCTTGAGTTGTAAGAATTCTTTGTATATTCTGGATGTAAGTCCCTTGTCAGATATATATTATAATCTGCAAAATTTGTCTCCCATTCTGTGGGTTGCCTTTTTACTTTTGATGGTATTATTTGAAACACACATATTTTAATTTTGATAAAGTCTGACTTACCTGTTTTTTCTTTTATTGCTTTTGCTATAAAATGTTTTCAAAGATCTCAGCATTTTAGTTTGTGTTAGAAAAAAATGAATATGTGTGCAAAATAAAAGAAATAACAAATCATAGAACAGGAAGAAAACAGCCTCCTTCGGCTGAGCACAGTGGCTCATACCTGTAATCCCAGCATTTTGGGAGGCCAAGGCAGGCAGATCACTTGAGGTCAGGAGTTTGAGACCAGCTTGGCGAACATGGTGAAACCTCGTCTCTACCAAAAATACAAAAATTAGCCAGGCGTGGTGGCAGGCGCCTGTAATCTTAGCTACTTGGGAGGCTGAGGGAGGAGAATTGCTTGAACCCAGGAGAGGCACGTTGCAGTGAACTGAGATGGTGCCACTGCACTCCAGCCTGGGCCACAGAACAAGACTCCTTCTCAAAAAATAATAATAAAAAAAAGGGGCCTCTTTCCAACCCCTGACCTCTAGTCCCTCAGTCTTCTCCCAACACACATTCGTATCTAATTCTTAAACACACACATGCACACACACAGATAGAAGCATCATATGTATATAGTTGAAACTGTTCTTTCTCTTGTCTTATTGGCATAACAATGTATCTTTGAGGTATTTAGCTCTAATTCATACATTAACACTTACTGTCCTAGAAAATGGTGGTATTGTGTTCAGTTGGATGTGGGTACCAACGTTGATTTAACCACTCCATTATGGTGGACATTTTGGTTGTTTTATCTTTTGCTACTGATAATAATGCTGTGCTGAATAGACTTTTAGATTAGTTCTCACACTAATGTACCGAGAGTATCTCAGGATGAATTTCTATAGCTGAATTTGTGGCGTCAAGGAGAGAGAGTACCCATTTAGACTCTACATGCATCAATAGTTTATTATTGAATTTTTTATCTTTGCTAGGATGAAAGGTTAAAAACATGTATTTTATTATAGTTTTATTTACTTTATTATGAGTTCAGTATCCTTCCATATTTCTTCTGTGAATGTTCTTTGCATGTTCTTCCCCCTTTATCTTTTTCTATGGAATTTTTGCTTTTCTTATTAATTTGTTCATTATATATGAAGATTATATATTAAAGACATTAGAGATTAGTCCATCTTGCAACTATTTTTTAATTTTCTTTTTAATAACCATGTTAATTATACATGTGCACAGGATTTTATTATTTTTTTCTCTGCTAAATTTTTTTATGTAATCAAATTTTCTTTTTTTTTTTTTCTTTAATGAGCCTAAACTTTGCATCTTACTTAGAAAGGACTACCTACTCTAAGTTGCTACAAAAGTCCACATGATTTTCTAGTATTCTTTATTATAATTTAATTTTAGACATCAACACTTCTCACATCTCTGGGATTTGCTTTACACATATACTGAGGCACTCCATTCCACAATCCACTCCATACCAAATAGTTATTGCAATGAGATGTTCCAATATTATTTAAAGAAATACTCTTATTATACCTTATATTTTCTTATCCATTTTGGTCCTTTTCTGAATACTCTGTTTTTTTTACATTGCCCTCTCTGTCACTCCTTAGAGAAAGCAGCAAGCTATCTTAATCATTATAGCTTTATAATAGATTTTAATCTCTGACACAGCCAGTTTCCTTAATTATTCTTCTTTTTTAGAATTGTCATGATCATTCTTACAGGTTTATTTATCTACCTAAGAGCAAAATTTGTATATGTTGCAAATTTTAAATTACCTTTATGTGTATATATTTTTTGTTCCAATTAGAAATAGATTTTTTCTCATATTTTATTTGTTAATTGACTGAAGCTAATGATTTATGTGTATTAATTTTGTTACATGAATTTACTTTTAAAATGATTTCTAATCTTTTTAAATTTCTTTTTTGGATATTCTAATCAGACAGTCATATAATCTACCAGTAATGGTTACTTGCTTCTTCTTTATCAATTGTTTATGTATGTAAGTTCTTACCCCTATGTTTCGGCTAATGTGGAGAGCAATGTTAATTAATAGTAGTTATAGGCCAGGTGCAGTGGCTCACATCTGTAATCCCAGGACTTTGGGAGACTGAGCTGGGAGAGCTTTAGGTCAGGAGATCCAGACCAGCCTGGGCAATATGGTGACACTGTCTCTACAAAAAAAAAAAAAAAAAAAGGAAGATTAGCTGGGCATGGTGGCACCTGCCTGTGGTCTCAGCTACTTGGGAGGCTGAGGCAGGAGGATCACTGGAGCCCAGAAGTCCAAGGTTTCAGTGAGCCACTGCAATCTGGCCTGGTCAACAGAGTGAGATACTATCTCTAAAAAAATAGTAGTGATAATTTTCATTTGCTCCTCCTTTACAAGGATTGTCTTTTGTTTTTCCCTACTGTGTGTGATATTGCTTTCTGACTCAAGATAAAACTATTATCTATTATACTAGACTACATTATGCTGTACTGGGCTGTCCCTGACATTTATGGGAGCTGGGGCAGGAGTCCAAATGGAGACCAGCAAAAGAAATTTGTAAATATTTTAAAGTTGTTAAGCAAGCTAAAACTGTTAAGTGACAACTATTTATCATGAAAAATATTCTTCATCAAGCTCTGAAGCCCAGATTCAAGTGTAGATGTCAGCACTTCTTAGGTCCTGTGCTGCAATGTAGCAGTGTGAAGAATTCAGGGCATTTTAGCCTGCTTTCTTTCTCATATCATGCCTAGCTCTGACCCAAATTCAGGGGCCTAATGCTCAGCTCAGGTGCTAGGATTCCACAGCCAAACTTCTAAGCTGTATTTTCACCTACTTGTAAACAGTCGCTCTTTGGTCATTGCCAGCACCTGGGGTGTGCACATTTTGGGAGTGTATTGTCTTCCCACTGGAATATGAACCCAGGGAAGAGAATGTGCTGCCCCAGGATTTGGCTTTAGAGACACTTGTTCAGGGAATTCTGTCATCCTGGGTAACCTGAGGGTGGTCCAGCAGTGGGGGTAGGCTTTAAAGCATGGGGCTCAGAGCCCAGGATATGAACACACAGCTGATATTAATCACTTTAAGGACGTGATCTAACCATCCTATTCTTAGTAGGAGATTTCACCAGTAATGGTTGCTGAATGTTTTCAAAGTGGTCCTCAAATTGATATGATTATATACTTTTTTCTTTTCCATTAAAATGATTTATTATATTAATAGACTTCCTAACATTGAACCATCCTTGCATTACTGGCATAAATCTCATTTGGCTATTTAGACTTTGTAAAGCCATGTTTCAAAGGAATTTAATTGAAATATAACAAAGCTATCTCAAAATATAAAGCAACAAAGGTATAACATACTTGAGAAGGTTATTTCAGTCAATTAAGAAGAAATATGCCATGGAGAATCTTGTTACATTTGCAATGAGAGAGGCAGCAAACATTAGGAGATGAAGCCATTACAGGTTTTCATCTCTTGCTTACAAGGGCTTTGGGAACAAGCACCTCCTCCTTGTAAAAAGCCACTTGTAAAAATTAAATAATTACTTTTAGATGAAGGAGATATATATTACTTGTTAATGAAACATCTACTTGGTCACAGTTAGATTTTGAACAAGAAAATAAACTGGCTCCAATCTTACCCTATATTATATTCTCAGTTTAACTAGGAACCCACAAAAATTCTAAAAGTCAATTCTGGCCTATTAACTTGTGACTTGCCATAGAGTCTTGGTAGCTCCATTTATTGTACAAGAAAAATCTAATCAGCCTTAAGTCAGTGTAAAAGTTTAATCACCACTTCATTTAACCTTTTCATTTACATGGTTGTTGCTGTTCTTGTCTTCAGTGATGTTCCAAACTATTGGTTTATTGATCTTCTTATCTATGTTTCCCCTATTGTTTTGGGAAGAATTAGGTTTCTGAGGATGATGAGAAATTAGGATGAGGCTGTTTGCTGATTTGCCTGGGAACACACTGTCTGGCATTTAGCTGATACCTAATAAATACTCACTGAACAGAAACATTTAAAAAATATTTTTTCCCGTAAATATTTACTACATTTTTCCTACTTTAAACACAATGCCCCATAGCAAATGAAAATGCTGTAAACTTTATCTTTCTCAAGATAATTAAAGAAGGGATTGCCTCTCCCCTGGAGTGAGGAGAGGGTGTAAGCATGATTCTCTGGTGCCTGGTTCAGAATTACCTGGGTAGCCTTAAACACTTGGATTCCTAAGCCACACCCTAAGTGTGCGACTGCATAAGATCTCTAGGGGTGGGACAGGGGACAACTGTATTTTAGAGAGTTTCCTCAAGTAAGTCTTTCTGCACATCCAAGTTTTTGGCTGGGGCGGGGGTGGGGGGCCCCAGATTTAACCTTCAGGCTTAGGGGTACATACCAGTTACAAACTGGCTGTGGCAGCTCCATGGCTCTAGAAGAAAACACCAACCTAGCTTTCTAGCACTTCTTTTGTCTGTTTTCTTTAAGCAGTGAGACACTGGTGAAGGAAACACAAAATCTTATATAGATAGTAATGGACTTCCTTCTATTTTATAATGAATAATCATGACATAGTAGACAGATAAATTGTTTACAATCAGTAGTTGTGTCATAGTGTCTAGCTGAGTATAGGTTCTGCTGGTGATAGCTGAACAGTATCTGGCTCTTTGCCTAAATTCATCCTCACTCCTATGTTAACATAGTAAACACACAGGGAAGGTCAGGCTTACACCCAGAAGATCTCAATATAATTTGATTACCTTGAGCCAATGCTGGCCCCAAACCTAATCAGTAATATTACCAAATAACCTCAACTAAATCATTTACCCAAACAACAGTATAGGCAATAGAAATTTTACCCTGGCGTTATAGACACAGTACCATAAGGGAAAGATGAAAAAAGACCAACCAAGCACAAAACAGCAAGGACACACCCGTATGCCTTCTGCATAATGAATTAACTAGAGACAACTTCGCAAAGAGAACTAGAGCCAAATTCCCTGAAACCAGACAAGCTACCCAAAAACAGCTAAAAGAGCACACCCATCTATGTAGCAAAATAGTGGGAAGATTTATGGGTAGAGGTGACAAGCCTACCGAGCCTGGTGATAGCTGGTTATCCAAGATAGAATCTTAGTTCAACCTTAAGTTTACCTACAGAATCACCTAATCCCGTTGTAAACTTAATTGTTAGTCTAAAGAGGGACAGCTCGTTAGACACTAGGAAAAAACCTTGTGTAGAGAGTAAAAAATCCAATCTCCATAGTTGGCCCAAAAGCAGCCATGAATTAAGAAAGCGTTCAAGCTCAACATCAAACATCTAAAAAATCCCAAACATTCTACTGAACTCCTCATATCACATTGGATTAATCTATTATTTTATAGAAGCAATAATGCTAGTATAAGTAACATGAACAGCTTTCTCCACTGCATTAGCCTACATCAGACTGAAAAACTTCACCGATACGTAACAGTCTAATATTAACAAACACAAACAAAACCAATGTTACCCATACTGTTAACCCAACACAGGCATGCTTCTAAGGAAAGGTTAAAAAAAGTAAAAGGAACTCGGCAAACTTAACCCCGCCTGTTTACCAAAAACATCACCTCTAGCATTACCAGTATTAGAGGCACCACCTGCCCAGTGACACATGTTTAATGACCGCAGCACCCTGACCGTGCAAAGGTAGCATAATCACTTGTTCCTTAAATAGGGACTTGCATGAATGGCATCATGAGGGTTCAACTGTCTCTTACTTTTAACCAGTGAAATTGACCTGCCTGTGAAGAGGCGGACATAAAATAATAAGACGAGAAGACCCTATGGAGCTTTAATTTACTAATGCAATCAAAACCATACAAATCTGCGGATTTTAAATTACTGCGCCTGCATTAGAAATTTTGGTTGGGGTGACCTCGGAGCATAACAACCTCTGAACAACCTATGCTAAGGCTACACCAGCCAAAGCGAATCAGTATGCACAACTGACCCAATAACTTGACCAACGGAACAAATTATCCTAGGGATAACAGCGCAATCCTCTTCTAGAGTCCATATCAACAATAGGGTTTACGACCTCGATGTTGGATCAGGACATCCTAATGGTGCAGCAGCTATCAAGGGTTCATTTGTTCAACAATTAAAGTCCTATGTGATCTGAGTTCAGACTGGAGCAATCCAGGTCGGTTTCTATCTATTCTATATTTCTCCCTGTACGAAAGGATAAGAGAAATAAGGCCCACTTCATAAAGTGCCCTCTTTCCATAGATGATCTAATCTCAATCTAATAGAACATTACACACCCAACCCAAGAGCAGGGTTTGTTAAGATGGCAGAGCCTGATAATTGCATAAAACTTAACACTTTACAATCAGAGGTTCAACTCCTCTTCTTAACACCATGCTGGTAACAAACCTTCTATTCCTTATTACACCTGTACTAGCCACCATAGCATTCCTCACACTTATTGAATGAAAAATGCTAGGCTACATATAACTATGTAAAGGACCTAACATTGTAGGTCCCTATGGATTACTGCAACCCTTCACCGACGCAGTAAAACTCTTCACAAAAGAACCCTTACAACCCTCAACATCCACTATTATTCTCTACATCACCACCCCAACCTTAGCCTTTTTCGTTACCCTTCTCCTATGAACCCCCCTTCCTATACCTAATCCCCTAATCAACTTCAACCTGGGCTTTTATTCATTCTAGCTACATCTAGCTTAGCTGTCTACTCCATTCTATGATCAGGATGAGCATCAAACTCAAACTACGCACTAATCGGCACCCTATGAGCCGTCACCCAAACAATCTCATATGAAGTTACCCTTGCTATTATTCTACTATCAGTCCTACTAATAAGCGGCTCATTTAATCTACACATACTTACCACAACACAAGAACACCTCTGACTTCTCCTACCATCGTGGCCCTTAGCCATAATATGATTTATCTCCACATTAGCAGAAACTAACCGAGCCCCCTTTGATCTCACAGAGGGTGCCAGGGAAGGTCAGGTACTGTTTGTTCCCTGGCAGCAACATTCTACTGACATCCTACTTTTCATGCTTGGAGGTGAGTTTATATGTATCAAGGTTGTTGGATTTCTAGGAAAGAATGAATCTGAAGCCATGTGTAATTTATAAATACTAGAACATTAAAAGATCATTCTAAGATGGTAAAAGGTTTAAATACCGTAACATATGTAGACATAATTGAGTAATGAAAATTTTCAAAGTACTTGCTTCATTCTACATGCAGAACCATCATTTCATCCTAGAATGAGAGAAATACTGCATTTGTACTTCTCAGTTGTAACAGCTGAGCTGTTGCTTATGTTTATTTTCTAATGGGATGATGTTTAAAAGGCAAACAGAGGAGCCCGCTTTAATTGTTACAGTAAATTTATCTTTACTATCAATTGGAAAAATAATTTACTCTAAATGATATGATTTCTTAACATTTGTTATTGGAGGAAGAAATAAACGGGAAGTAAATGAAATTAGGCTGTGGAGACAAGTAAGTTTCTGTACAGAGATGATGCTATTTTTGTAAATAACTTTTCTTTTTTTCAAGAAATTAATACATATTACTGAAGAATTTTTGGAAAATATAGAAAAATATAGAAACATACAAAGCACAAAATGAAAATTGTTCTATTTCAGTTGTCTAACATACTAACTTGTTTTCAAGGGAAAGAAGAAAGTGGGAAAAAGATAATTTGCATTTTTAGGGTACCTGCTGGGCATTGTGTTATTCAGATTTATATATGTCATCTCATTTAATTCACCCAACAACCTTATGTTATAGGAATTATCATCTCCGTTTTCTAGACTATGAAATTTGAAGCTCTGAGACATGAATTAGTGTGCTTGGGTTGAACCAGCTACTCACTGCAGAGCTGGTTTATCTATCTTTAATGTCTGTGTTCTTTTTGCTAATCAGAGTGATTTGTTTTCAAGTCTATTCTGCTTAGCTTTGGCACTAAAATAGATTTTCTTTTTCGTACATATGAAAGTAGTTATTCAAAAATTGCACTTTGGTGTGTTAACTCTGATGGGTGAGTATGGTCCGAACAGGAGAATCCAGGATTTTTCACTGACAGTGACTTGAAAGATACTTCAAGGTAGGACTCCTTAGTGGGAAGAGAAAGGCTTGCACCAACCACTTTCTAAGGAAAAGGATGTAGAGTTATCTGACTTGACTCTGTTCTGTGCAGAACAGAATCAGTGCAGGGGTCAAATGCAGAGTTAGAGATGCAGGCAAAACTTGCCATTGTGTATGTGTGTTTTAAAAATAATTCCAGATGGGAAGCTAAAATGCTAAATATCATTTTCTGAAAATTAGTTTAAAAACTCATTTTCTTCTGTTCCCAAGTTGGTCCCAGGCAAAACTGCAGTTTTACATTTCCAGAGACATGCTGAAGTTAGGAGCAAGGCCATGTGGTATGGTGGTGGTGGGAAGGAGTAGATTAGGGTAGGAGGCAGGTTCCTGGCACACGTGTTTCCAATCTGTATGCTCTCATGCACATCGCCTGTGGGAGAGGAGCTATGCGGGAAAGTTCAACATGAGAATGCACAAAATAATTGCCTGGCTTGGCCAATACAGACAACATTGTCTCTTACTCAGCTCTTGAATGCCTTGCCTCTTTCTCCTTGGTTTGCAGAGGAAGGCCGGCTCAGGGCAGGATGAACAGCTGAGGCAGGCCAGACTGTCTTGTGCAACTACTGCCTCCTAAAATGGCGCCCACCGGCTGTGAAGCCCCATCAACCTTGAACGTTTGGTGGGAGGTGATGGTGAGAGATGTCTGCCTCCCTGTCAATGCCAGGATCCTTCTTGTAGATGGAGATGAAGTCGGGGTACCCCTGGAAGTCCTTGGCCTCTTTCCTGGACTGTGTGGCAGAATGCAGGCTCACAAGGCCAGATGGCAAAGAGAGTGAAAATTACTTTCAAGCACCCAGCCTTTATTTTTCTTGTATTTCTTTCTCTTTCTTCAATGCCTGAATGCCCTTACCACGCACTCTGATCAAAGCCTGTTTCTACTTCCCTTATATCAGTCTTTCCCCAAGATGGGTATTCATGCTTCTATGGAAGAGGAATGACTTGTATCTGGTATTTGAACAAATATTGTTTATTTGAATAGTTATATATAATTTATTTACCAAATAGAAAATATTAAATAAAATCCAGATTTTTAATAGATAATTTTGGGAGAGTTGGAGACAACAGGTGCTGGAGAGGATGTGGAGAAATAGGAACACTTTTACACTGTTGGTGGGATTGTAAACTATTTTGGGAGAGTTGTTGTTTTAGGTATGATAAACAATAAGCTGCTATAACAAAGAGGTCCCCAAGATAGAGTGTCTTAAACAAGAGTTCGTTTGTCTCCAATGTAGTTGTCTGGAGCTTGGGTCCCTGGACTTACTTAGGAACCTGAATTCTTTCCGTTGTGTCATTTCATCATCCTCCATGGCATTGCCCTCCTCTCGGAGACTGAACCTGCTGCACAACCTTACTATTTCTAACTTGTTAGAAGGGAGAAAGAGAAGAAGTTCATGGCAAGGGATTTCCTTTTTTATTTTATTTATTTATTTATTTATTTATTTATTTATTTGAGACTGGGTCTCACTCTGTCACCCAAGCTGGAGTGCAGTGGTGTAATCTCAGCTCACTGCAAGCTCTACCTCCTGGATTCACGCCATTCTCCCGTCTCAGCCTCCCTAGTAGCTGGGACTACAGGTGCCTGCCATCACACCTGGCTAATTTTTTGTACTTTTTAGTAGAGATGGGGTTTCACCGTGTTAGCCAGGGTGGTCTTCATCTCCTGACCTCATGATCCGCCCGCCTTGGCCTCCCAAAGTGCTGGGATTACAGGCATGAGCCACCGCGCCCGGCCAGGATTTCTTTTAAATAAATAGAAGTTTCATATTTTTGCTTCTGTTGACATTCTGTTCTTACCTGGCTGTACCATGCTGCAAGGGTTACTGGGTGGCTGTGTCCACAGCTAGAATTCAGTGGTGTGGGGGTGCTCTTTTGACCCTAAAAGTGACAGAATAAAAACTAGCGGCCAGATGGCAATCTCTGCCACATATTAAACATGAATTTGGAGAAAACTAATAGGTAGCAAATAGTACAAATTGTACACAGATGGTGTAGAACAAAATTGCAAAGGAGGTAAGGGAATGACTGAGGCTCAGGAAATACTGCACATGAATGATGGATAAAGTTTAAAATCTTCCCTTGGTCAACAAAACAGAAGACTAAGTGAAGTGTAGTGGAAAGCGGGTTGGGCTTGTGTCGAGTGATGTAAGTTCTAGCTTTCCCCACTTCCCTGGGCTGTGTGTTCTGGGTCTGCCACTAACCTAATTTTAAATTTGGGTTAATCGTAATTTCTTCTTGTAGCATAATCTGCAAGAAAAGTTATTGGATGAATGCTGAGGCTCTTTTCATACTTAAAATTCTTGTGAATTTCTCATTGTAGAGCTTCATCTTCAATAATTTATAAGACAGGACATTTTTGGATGGATTAGAGGTGTAGGCATCCCTGAACCCGAGAAATCTCTAATCTTGGTGGATTGTTTCTCTCTCTTTCTCTCTCTCTCTCTCACACACACACACACGGACACATGCACGTGCACGCACAGTGGTGAAGTGGGCTTAGCACTTGTGAATTGATGCCCACAAAACCACATACTCAGCCCATTCCTCTCTACCTAATCCCCAGCTCCAATATGATACCAAAGGGGTGGCCCTCCTGGGACAGTTACTATAATTGCTGACAACATATGATCTATAATCTTCTCCCAGGCTTGGTTACCGAGGAATTCTGGGCTCTGTTTTTATTCTCCTCTTGGGAGGTGTGTGACCATTTTCCTTTTGCTGGTCAGCAATTAGAGGCTGCTGACAATGTCGTCGGCCAAAATGTGCTCCCCAGAGGGAAGGATAATCCCCTATATTTGGCAGTAAAGTCTCTCTTGATCTAGGCTTCCAGTGGCTTTTGATTCTCCTTTCTTTCCTGTTTTTGGGGATTTTTTTTTTTTTTTTCAAATAGAGATTGAATAGTGAAAAGTTGGGATTTCTGTAAAACCTTGAAAGCAATACACAGGAAACAAGTCGTTAAATTCAAGAAACACATGATAAACTCTTACTATGCTGGGCACTATTCTAGGTATAGGGAGATAAAGAGAAAAGACATCGTCCCTGCCCTAAGTTGCTCATGAATTTTTCCATGATAGTTTAGGGATAACCTGCCTTGAGACAGCAAAATTGACCAGTGACATTTTTCAAAGTGTTTTATGACACTCTTGACTTCCAGAGAAACTTGACAAGGATCTAGGGACTACTCTACAAATGATATTAAAACTTTAAATGTCTTTATGAACTTGTGAATGTTTTTCTAAATTATAAGGATGATAAAGAAAGAATTTCTTAACCTACTTCCTTTCTACTGTTCTTGCTCATGAAACTTCAACCAACAATGAGTGAGGATCACACAGGAAATTGAGTATAAATGTTGCCATCCATAGTGATACGTTTTTCATTCAACTTTCTTTATTATTCAGAGGAAAAAAGGAAAAAAGAATGTCCATGACATTCAAAATTTTATCCTCAAGCTTTTTTAAACCATGGTTTTATTTGATTACTTTTCTGATAATCACAATAACAATAATAAATGTAAATGAGGCAGTTTTTTTCATTGGTCATGAGTGTGGACTCTGCAGCCAGATTATCTGGGTTTGAATCCTAACCTTGTGATTTACTTGTCATGTGGCCTGTGGCCTGGAGGAAGTTACATAAAGTCTCTGTGCCTCAGTTTTTCCATCTGTAACGTGGGGTCAATCATTATACCTACCTCTTTGCATTATTGTGAGAAAAATAAGTCTATATTTTTAAAGTATTTAGAACAATTCCTGGCATGTACTAAATAATTAGAAGTGTTTACTAAACAAACAAATGAATATAAAATTCAAATCCTCTTAAAACAAATTATTGACTGTAAGCTGGTATTGATTTCTTACTATGTGTTATATGTGTATATCCGTTTATACTTAACTTTTTATCTCTTGATCAAGTTAGTGCAATTTAATTAATATATAAATGTGATGAAAAGTTTTACAAAACCACTGGACTAGGTGCTTTTCAAAAATATATTTCAGGTCAATAATTTGATCATTCTCTGAATGCAGTAAAATTCCATGGGATCCTTTTTTTTTTTTTTTTTTTTTTTTTTTTTGTGGTTTTAAGGATCGGAGAGTTTAATAGGCAAGAAGGAAGAAGACAGAAGGAAGAAGCTCCCCCATACAGAGACTGAGGGAGGGAGGCTGCAAAGCTGAAAGAGGAGGTCCCCTGATGGGATCTTTTTTAAAATTAGATCAGAGGCATTCTGTTTATAAATCTTACTCATGACTGTGAAGCAGGCTGTTTTCCTTGTCCACTCTTTTTCTCTCTCCCTCTGACTGATAGAATGCAGCTAGCATTTCCATATGAAAGTGCCGTATAAACTTTGTCAGCGAATTCATGAATGCCTAAAAGGTTTTACATTCCAAAAGGGGGGGAACAAACTCAATCACTATAGTACGTGGTAGAGAGTGACAAACCAGCCTGGCCAACATGTTGAAACCCCATCTCTACTGAAAAAAAATACAAAAACATTTAGCCAGGCGTGGTGGCACATGCCTGTAATCCCAGCTACTTGGGAGGCAGAGGCAGGAGAATTGCTTGAACCCAGGAGACAGAGGCTGTAGTGGGCCGAGATTACGCCACTGCACCCCAACCTGGGTGACAGAGTGAGACTCTGTCTCTTAAAAAAAAAAGAAAAGAAAAGAAAAATGAAAAGAGAGTGATAGGACTGCAGAGACACCAGTGAAAGACTGTAGTATTTGAAAAGAGAGAGAAATTATTTCCAAACGAAGAGCTTCATTGAAAGGTGGTATTTAAGGTAGGGCTTTAATGGAGAATTTATCTATGTTGATGTGGCAGGAAGGAACATGCGGAGATCAATTCTGGACTCACTGAGTTGGAGATGCCTGTAGGATATTCAAGTGGAGGGGACATGAGGGGCCTGAGAGAAGTCACGGCAGGCATAAGCGGTCGGCATCACCTGCCTAGAGGTAGCAGGTGAGGCATGAGAGTGGAGGCGAATAGATAGGAGGCTGTTTAATGCTTCTCTCCAGCTTCTAGTATCCTTCCCTCCCTTCTTCTCCATCTCAATCCTGGCATCCATCTTCTCTCACTATTCTCAGATTCTTTCAGTGCAGATGTCATAGATTTCTTAACTCATTTTCATGAAGGTGTCAATGATGCAATGCTTTATCTTTGCATGTTGAAAAAGAATGCTATCAGAGGGCAGTGCTTAACTCAAAATTTAGCAAACACAACTTAATGCTAGAATTTTAGACCATGTAGTATTTTGTTCAGGGAGGAGGTTTGGGGTACAGGGTGGAGTACATGCCTTCCTGTTGTAGTTCAGAATACATCTAGTAAAGAACCCAATACTGTCGTCCCTCGGTATCCATGGGATTGGTTCCAGGAAGCTTGAAGGTGGATGCCACAATTCATGGATGCTCAAGCCCCGATATAAAATGGTGTCGTATTTCCATATCACCTACACACATCCTCCCATATACTTTAAGTCATCTTCAGATTACTTATAATACCTAATACAACATAAACACTATGTAAATACTTGTTACACTGTATTGTTCGGGGAATAATGACAAGAAAAAACTGTACATGTCCAGACAGCAGCAACCATCCATTTTGTTTTGAGTATTTTCCATCCATGGTTGGTTAAGTCCATGGATGCACACTGTATCCGTGGAGGCCGTCTGTATCTTGTTTCTGTGAATGATGTGCTGGTTGGGAATGTTAATTCCATCCACAGCAGAGAAGACAAAATTCCCCTCTGTCTTGCTATCTGGCTTCCACCCAGAAGCCCTTTTCTGCTGTCTTGAGTCACCTTTCCCCCACTGTGAAGCTCCATGGCCAGGTCTTTCCAAAAACTGTAGCTACACAGCGCTGCCGTGCTTTCCCAGTCTAACAGGAAAAACCTGCTGATGAACATGCCTACAGAAGTAGAATTCGGGACCCCAAATCACAAAGGCCCCTCTATTTTGCTTTTCTCCCTTTTCCTATGCTGCTTCTGCTTCTCTTTTTAAATTTACTTTTTTAAAAAAATAACTTTTTTTGTTTGACTGAGTCTCTGTTGCCCAGGCTGGAGTGCAGTGGCACGATATCAGCTCACTGCAGCCTCCGCTTCCCAGGTTCAAGCGAGTCTCCTGCCTCAGCCTCCTGAGTAGCTGGTATAATTTTTGTGGTTTTAGTAGAGATGATGTTTCACCATGTTTACCAGGCTGGTCTCAAACTCCCAACCTCAAGTGGTCTGTCCACCTTGGCTTCCCAAAGTGCTGCGATTGCAGGTGTAAGCCACAGCACCTGGCCAACTTTTCAATTTTTAGTTTTTATGGATACATAGTAGATGTATATATTTATGGGGTATATGGGATATTTTGACACAAGCATACAATGTATAATAATCACATCAGAGTAAATGGAGTATCTATCACCTCAAACATTTATTCTTTGTGTTACAAACAATCTAATTATACTCTTTTAGTTACTTTTAAATATACAATTAAATTATTTTTGACCATAGTCACCCTGTTATGCTATCAAATACTAGATCTTACTCATTCCTTCTAACTATTTTTTTGTACCCATTAACTATTCTGCCCCACCACCCCACTACCCTTCCCAGCCTCTGGGAACCATCCTTCTACTCTGCATGAGTTCAGCTGTTTTAATTTTACCTCCCACAAATAATTGAGAACATGTGAAGTCTGTCTTTCTGTGCCTGGCTTATTTCACTTAACATAATGAGCCCCAGTTCCATCCAAGTTGTTGCCTTTCTCTTCCTTTTTCTCTGGCGTTTACTTACTCGTTCCCTGTCTATCTGTGACTATAGCATACAAAGAACTGACGGATATTTAAGACATGATTTCTGCTTAAGGAGTTTATGATGTATCAGATACGGTGGTCATTAATGTTTTACCAAAGAGGTCTGGTTCTTTGCTTTTCTACATAATGATAGGATCATTTAGTAACCAGGTTGTCTTCATTTCACTATCGAGGAAATAATGTTCAGAACATGTAAGTAGCTTGTCTACTGTCCCACTGCTCGGGTTCGTCTGATGCTACAATGTGCTCTTTCTACTGCGCCATACTGTGTTTAGAGCGGATGGGTGTGTCGACAGGTCAGGTTTCGGGGAAGGGCATTCCAGGGTAAGAGGTGGGATGGGAAAATACCAGATATGTTTTCAAATCTGTTAGGCAGTTCAACTCATCAAATAGCAGAAAAGGCTGTGTGCCAGGAGGCGGCAGGAGGTGAGGCTGAGGTGTAGCCAGCCTCAAATGCCAGGATGAGGAATTTGGCATTGCTTCCATTTCTACCGACATGTTTTCACAAATAGGTCATATCACGTTCCCATTTGTATTTTTGACTTTCTGAAGAATTTTTCCACTCTGTTAAAGATGAGCAAGATAAAAATGGTCTAAAGTGGCAGAATGAGGGGTTTAGGTGAGACGGTCACTCACCTGCTGAGGACTATGCATGATTCTAGGTGCTGGAGCCACCACATTAGACAACACAACACCTGTCCTCTTAGAGTCGGGATTCCAGAGATACCAGGAAAATGGTGATTAATCCGTGGACTAGCTCATGGGAGAGAATTCAGCATGCCCCTCTCTGGAGGACAGATGCTCATATATCTTGAGGAGTTTAATCATGAGGTTGTCTTACTGTAGAAAATAGAGAAGGAGATGGGATTGAGAAGGCAATTTTTATAAGTGGAAGGTTGGAAGAAAAGACTTTGCAATTCCAGGAATGTAATGAATTCATATTCTATTGTCATTAAGGAGGGAGACTAAACCGGCGGGGGATTTTTTTTTTTTTTTAAAGCTTCTTTGAGAAGAAACAGCGTGGAGTAACTGAAAATCATGCAATTAGATGAAGCAGGAGTTTTGGCATCTTGCTTGAAGCCTGCTGAGCTGGAAGGCCTGTGACTGAAGGTCAAGGAGAGTGTGCAAGCAGATATGGATTAATAAACACACTGGAGTGTCTTACTGAGATAGTAATATTTGGATTATAAAGCACTTTTAAAAACTATTTGAGCCCATGATTAATTGGGGCTCACAAATTTCAAGCAGTGAAATGTGTTTTACTGCAATTGCTATTAAGAACTCCTATCAGCTATCCGATTCCTTGATTTCCCTAGTGAATTTTATAATCTAAATTAAACAGAGAATGGTATAAATTTTCCCTTTTTTTGGGTAGCTGATTAAAACCAATATCATCTCAATTTACTGTTACATAGTAGTTATATCTGACTCTATGGAACAATTAATTATGTATCTGATTACTTCCAGTATTTTTATGAATTGATCATAAGCCAATTTGAAAACTTACTGATCTAAAATAAGTTCAGTAATAACAGAATATACTGCCTGAAAGAATTATTAATAAAATAAATCAGGATGCATAGAAATTGGCATCTCTCCCTGTATAAATTATATTGTCATGAGACTGTGAATCATTGCTTATCACATATTTCTAACTCCACGTTCTGTGGTAGTGGTTTCATCACCAATTCATAAGTATGCCAGAATAAGGGAAACTATTTTCTCAACAGATTTTTTTCTTAAACCGTTTTCAAAAAAACACAGAACCGAAACAAGTGAACGAAGAGATTCATATTTTATACAATTGTAGAACTGCCCAAAAATGCTATTCTAGTTTGATGACAATAGCTTTAGTTTCTGAATAAGCATATATGCTATTTCAGGTGTAATAGAAGTTTGCGAATGGAGATTTTCTCAAGTTTTTCAAAAGAAAAATGCTTGCACACAAATAGCACAGGCAACTCATCATGCAAGACTTGAGATGGAGAAAAAAATGACAAAGAATATTTTCATTCCCGATAAGCACAGCTGTCTAGTCGCATTATAGAACAGAAACTGAATGGAGGAGGGAAAACCAAAGAGTGCTTTGGGATGTTCATGCCATCACAATCCCGGGAATAAAGTGAAACTTTCTCAGGAGAAGCAGGGCTGTTTGTTCTGACCTGCTCTCCTCCCTCTCACAAGCACTGCTGGGTTTTCTCAACAGGGCTGGGAAGTGTGCTTTCATTGGGGTGCAGGAGAGCGTGACATCTACTTCTCCTACATCTCCCAGGAATTTTCTGAAGGTCCAAGGAAGAATTTTTATTCTATATGTGAGTCAGTTGGATTAACTTTATGGAGTGTCTGTGACAAACCACAGATCAGTGGGAGAGGTGATGGGTTTGGCGGGGATGTGATGTGGAATTCTCCCTCTGTCCCTTAGTCTCACCCTCCAGAAACTCCAAGATCCTTGTTCTGTTGCTGGTACGGGGAAAGGGCTGCTGCTTTCCATCTCCCACCCGCTGTGTAAATATACAACGGAACAATGGACTGTCCTGAACTTCACTGTGCTTTACTGGTTCTAGTCAGTTTCTTCCTGGGAGCCAGGTTGTAACCCTGAAGACCACATGGCGCTTGAGCAGTCCAGATTCTGTTGCTTGACAGTGATCTGTACGGATGGCAGCTATCCCTCCCGACTAGTTCTTGAAGGTTTCTCCTTTTCAAGCATGATCCTTGTGTTGTGTGACAGTTACTGCCTCCCTCTGTGCACATCTATCTCCCTCACCTTCTTACGATGTCCATATATTGCTGTGTTTACTTGATCAAGGGATCTGAATTCATGATGGTGACTGGCACCAGGCAGTACATCTAAATAATGCAATGTTACCCAGCACTGGAAGGAGGCTGGGGTCAGCCAGAAGAATGCTGAAAACAGGAATAAGCTTAGGAGTCCAAGGAATGTGTTCCTAGGTGGGCAGGAGGACACACAGTTCCTGGTAATGGCGTGGAAACCAGGAACCTGCCTTTAAGAGGATGGGAAGTCTATTGGGTTTGGAAGGCTGGCCAAGGATGAGCAACTGTACCCAGAACACATAAAGATAGTGCACAGTTGGACACAGGTCAACAGAGGGCTTTGATGTTTAGAGAACAGATGTTTAAAACAGTCATGCAAGGAATGTTCACAGAAGAAAGCAGGTATTGTTATGGAAGCTGAGAGAGTAGAACATTTGGGTAAGGCAGAGGACTGGAAGTGGGCTTTCTGTGGCGTGGAAATAACTTCTTTGTACCCACATATGAGCCCCAAAATAAGAAGAGATCCCGCCTTCAAAAAACTGACTTCTTACTCATCTTTCATATTACAGGGTGCTCTTTTGATTACTTTTTAAAATTCAATTTTTTCTAAGAAAATATTGTTTAGATAACACATAGCCCTAAGATGAGTAAAACGTGTAAAACTCTTAATGGAATTTTACATGCTTGCAAATATTATTTAATGGAATTTGATGTACATACATAATTTATTATATATTTATTTATATGATTTAATATATAATATATAATTTTATATGTGAATAATAAAATTTAACATATACTGATTTAACATAATTTAGTGATCATTCTTAGATGTATTCATTTATTTTAAAATAAGTATCAGCCCATCTATGTACCAGACACTGTTCTAAGAAGGACATAGAATTATAACAAAGGAGACAAGATTTCTGTCCCTGCAGGGAAGACAAGGTCTCTGAAGATGAGCTCTATGGAGAAAAATAAAGCAGGTAAAGAGAGTAGTTTTAGATACAAGCTTTGGATGATGTTGTAAAAGTCTTTAAAAGACCACTTTAAAAGCCATGCAGTCAAAGGTTATGTTGTGGAGTTCACAAATATACACCCACAATATGAATGAGACATTATACCAAATGTTATACCTATTTTTAAATCAAGGGACACTTGTGACTTATATTAACATTTCCTAAGATCACATGAAATACGGACTAAAAAATGCTCAGCCAGGTTAGGTAACTCAGGAGAGTGTTCTCATGGTGAGAGCATCAACGTAGAAGATATACGTAAAGAGCTCAGATAGAATTGTTTGATGGTGTGTGAATGGAAATGAGTCGTGTTTCCACCGGTGTATTTTATATATTGTGATCTTCAAGTTTTCCTGTGAACATAAATTAATAAATTAAGCATTGATATAGAAGTGTACATTTTCTGTATCAATTACATCCCTAAAATGTTGTACATTGAAGTTGGTCCCAAACCTTTTCTTTTGGATCTTTTCACTAGGAAACCAGGCAGTCACCTTACTTCGGGGATTGTTTTCTATTTGGACATGGTAAATAGCCTGGCCTGTGGCTGGGTGATGGATGTCAAGTGCGCCTCTCAAACCTGCTGCACAGAATTTAGCAAGAAGCAGGTGCTTGAGAGCTGTTTGTTGAATGCTGGCTGAAGCTTCTGTCCCTGATGTTGATATGGTTTGGATCTGTGTCCCCGCGTAAATCTGATGATCAATTGTAATCCCCATTGTTGCAGGTGGGGCCTGGTGGGAGGTGATTGGATCATGAGAGTGGTCTGGTGGGAGGTGATTGGATCATGGGGTGGTCTGGTGAAAGGTGATTGGGTCATGGGGTTGTTTTCTCATGGTTTAACCTCATACCCCTTGATGCTGTCATCATGATAGTGAGTGAGTGAATTCTCCTCAGATCTGGTTGTTCAAAAGTGTGTAGCACTCCCTTCTCTTGCTCTTGCTTCTGCTCTGGCCACGTGAGGTGTGTGCTATCATGATTGTAAGTTTCCTGAGACCTCCCCAGAAGCAGAAGCCGCTATGCCTCTTGTACAGCCTGGGGAACTGTGAGTCAATTAAACCTTTGTTCTTTATAAATTACCCAGTCTCAGGTATTTCTTTCTAGCAATGTGAAAACAGACTCATACAAACACGTATGCTGGTTTCTGAGCAGTCAAACTGCAAGCCTGAGGAGTGGACAGAACATTCTCTGCTTTGTGTGGATTTGAACATGTGAAGCAGAGAGTAGAACTATATTACCTAAAGGAAGCCTTTGGCCTATTGCTCAAGCTGGGTAGATGATGTAAATGAGACTCGAGTCTTTATATACTTTACTTCCTGATAATACTCTCCTATAGGCAGGGCGTGCGTCACCCAAAATTAGGGTGGAGAGGCCCTGCAATGTGATTGAGGGATGTCAAAACGCCTCTCAGACTTCATATATCTTCCTAGCCAGCTTGCCAAAGTGCCAAGGATTTCCACCAATAGATGTCTTAGAGCAAAGTTGGGGCCCAGCCCTCTCCTGCCCTTCATGCTTTGAACTCCACTGTGGCAGAGCTCTTATTAAAAAGGCAGACATGATGGTCAGAGGGGAGGCATATGAACCCAGTAACACTTAGATGTTAGTTATTTTACCAGGTTAGCTGGTGGTAACCTAGGCAAGGCCTACTGCAGTGGGGCAATGAGTGAATTAAATTTGAGTGGACCCGAATGGGGCCATTTCTGGAGAGCTCTAGGAAGCTAAGGGCAGATTTAGTCCATATTTCATGTGATCTTAGGAAATGTTAATATAAGTCACAAGTGTCCCTTGATATAAAAATAGGTATAACATTTGGTATAATATCTCATTCATATTGTGGGTGTATATTTGTGAACTCCACAACATAACCTTTGACTGCATGGCTTTTAAAGTGGTCTTTTAAAGACTTTTACAACATCATCCAAAGCTCTAGGAAGCTAAGGACCTCAGAACGTTTGGAGGAAGCAGTGGGAGGCAGAATTTTAAGATGACTTCCAAGGACTTTCCTTTGTGTCTTCTCCTCCTGATGAGTGTGAGTGGAACCTGTGAATGAGATGAGATTCATTCCTGTCTATGTTCCGTTGTATGGTAGAAGGAAGGTTGCAAATGTAATGAAGCTTCCGAATCAGTTGACCTTAAGAGGGAGATTATCATGGTGGGCTTGACCTAATTACATGAGCCCTTTACAACTGGGTCTAGAAGTCAGAGATGAGGGAGGTTGGAGATTCAGAGCATGAGCAGATCCTGCGTGCCATAGCTGGCTTGATAGGTGAAAGGGGCCCCAGGGGAAGGGGTATGGATAGACATTAAAGAGATGAGGGCTGACACTCTGTTGATAGTCAGCAAGGAAACAGGGACTTCAGTCCTTCAATTACAAGAAACTGAATTCTGCAAACAATGGGAAAGAGTTTGAATGCAGATTTTTCCCCAGAGCTTCCAGCCAAGGACCTAGCCAGCAGGACACTTTGATTGCAGACTTGTGAGACTTTGAGCTGAGAACTTAGTGAGCTCAGGGTCTCACAAGGCTGCAATCAAGGTGTCCTGCTGGCTAGGTCCTTGACTGGATGTCTGACCCATGAAACTTTGGGTCAATAAATGGGTGTTGCATGTGAGGAGTCGGGGAGTGCATCAGGAAGAATAGCTCATGGATGCTGGGCTTAAAACTTGGGTGCCAGGATGATCTGTGCAGTAAACCACCACGGCACACGTTTACCTATGTAACAAATCTGCACATCTTGCACATGTACCCCTGAACTTGAAATAAAAGTTGAAGAAGAAAGAAAAATAAATAAATAAATAAATAAATGGGTTTTGTTTCAAGCCACTAAATGTGTGGTCATTTTTTATGCAGCAATAGAAAATGAATACATTCTGTGAATGTCACAGTTTTTCTGGATGTGTGTATTGCTGTTGAATTACTTTCCTCCTCATGAGACAGGTTGGTGGGTGGGTAACTTTTAGAGAAGCTCCTTATATGTTATGACTGGGGAACCTGAGAGCTGTGGGGTGCCCTTTCCCCTTTCCCCTTTCTTCACAATAGCTGTATACCAGCTATAATATTGTAAAATAGGCGTGAGGTTTTTTTTCCCCATTTGGTTTTGCATGCTGTAGGGATTCCAGCACTCCTGCTTCTTGTGGCAAGGCCAAATATAGACAATAAATAGCACGTTTTGAAGCACCTCATACTGCTCTTTTGTCAATGTCTTGCCCTGTTTGCAGAGATCACACTCTTCCTCATTCCAGCTCTCTTGCCCTGGGTTTGGATCTGAGGCTTTCCATTCTCAACCCTGAGAAAGCACCCCCCAATAAAGACGACATCACCACTGTGTCAGAGCACGGCCCCTTCCCACACAGGTGTGAGCTGTGGTTTGTCTCCCATTATGGCCCCCATGTGACTCCCAGGGCAGTCTCTCCCCCGGGGGACTTGCACCAGACAGTCTCTTGAACCTGCACATTCCCCAACAGCCATAGTAGAGTGGCAGTGGTCCGATAGTCTTTCCAGGCATGAGTGAGTGGGAGACACCCGTGGGCCTGGCAGCACATTTGTTATCAAATCAATGCAGGCTCAGGTTGGGGGCACAGAGGTTAGGTGACCACCCAAGGTGATCCTAGGGACTCAGCCCCTGAGTTCTATGGAAGCCCTGGTGGACATTCAATCCATGTTAATTGATAATAGTGACAGATCTGGATTTAACTCCCCCAAAATGTGGATCCCAGTGTGTGTGAAACACAAAAACCATGTATTGAGATTTATGCTCAAGTGATTCAATCAATGAGGCCGTTGAGGTCACTCAAAAATGGAGTTTTAGAAATCAGTTGATTCAAGGGCTGCTTTGGACCATGGCTCAGTCTTAGGCTCTCTCAGTCATATCTTCCTCTTTGAGGAGAGAAATGAGAATGAGCCTGATTATCTGTTCCACTGTGTTGTTGAGCACTGTGATGGTTAATATTGAGTGTCAACTTGATTGGATTAAAGGATGCAAAGTATTGATCCTGGGTGTGTCTGTAAGCATGTTGCCAAAGAAAATTAACATTTGAGTCAGTGAACTGGGAAAGGCAGAATCATCCTTAATCTGGGTGAGCTGCCAGCATGGCTGGAATATAAAGCAGGCAGAAAGCATGAAAAGACTAGACTGGCCTAGCCTCCCAGCCTGCATCTTTCTCCTGTGCTGGATGTTTCCTGCCCTCGAACATCGGACTCCAAGTTCTTCAGTTTTGAGACTTGGACTGGTTCTCCTTGCTCCTCAGCTTGCAGACAGCCTCCTGTGGGACCTTATGATCATGTGAGTTAATACTTAATACACCTCCCCCCTTTATATATCTATCTATCCTATTAATTCTGTCCCTTTAGAGAACCATGACTAATAAAAGCACCACTGTCCACAACTCAGGAAGCTGATTCTTTTCTGAGGCTCTCATTCTAGGCCGTTGTCCTCTGTGTGATGGTTTTGTCATTATATTTATAAGCACACATGCACACGCACGACACACACACACACACACACACACACACACACACACACACACACACATAGATTACACCGGCAGGGAGTAATGCCATCCATAAACTGTCCACTTTATTTTGTAGTTAAACCTACATCATACAGTACAAGGAATAATTAAAAGGACACAAGATTTGCTCAGGCAGGGAGGAGGCATCTTTGTTTTTGCTTGTGTGTCTGTAGGTTGGTCTACTGAGGTTGTGCTCTGTTGGTGGTTCCACTTCCATGGCCAAGCTGAGCTTAGCTCTTGGCTGCAAGTTGGGCTGAGGTTTGCTTTGCTTCATGAGTCTTCATTCAGGGGCCCTGGCAGAAGAGGCAGCAGTGGTCTGATGGGCAATGCTCTTCTCAGGGCAATGCCAGAGAGGCAAGAGCACACGTGGAGCCATGCTGCCTCTAAGGCCAGACTTGGAACTGGTGCTGTTGTGTCTGCCTACATTTCATTAGATAAAGTGAGTTAGGGGCCTGCACTCCACGTAGAGGTGTGGGGAAGTGTAATTCCACCTTGGAAGAGGAAGGCAGGGAGTCAATGTTCTTGATCCTCAACCCACTTTACCTCAGGAGGTCAGCTGAATGTATGTGTATGTAATATATTCTGTCGTTTTAAACACAGAGGCACCCACCTGCGTGGTGAGATCTCTGAAGTGCTGAAGGACTTCAATGCTTGGACATTTAACATATATGGACCGTGTTCAACTATTTTAGCACGAGAGCTTTCCCTGTATTTATTTTTTCTGGTCTTTCTTCTGGCCTCTCCACATTAATTCAGGTCACTCGCTGTTAAAAAAAGAGACAAGATAGTGTTTCAAAGAAAAATGTTCTGTATGAAATATTTAAACCTGGTTAAGACTACCAGCAAGATGGAGTTGAATGTTTTATGTGATAACTGGTGCTCAAATCTTGGTTCCCTTCAGGGAGGAGGGGAGGAGCAGGGGTGGTCAACTCAGGCCCGGGTGCTTATGATTCAGTTGCCCAGAGGAATTTTCCACCCAAAGTCAAACACCCATGCTGAGATGTTGGATTCTCTTGGTTTATTCAGCAAGAAGAATGGAAGTTAGAGTTTCTAGTACCCATCACTCTGGAAAAAGAATCAAGAGAAGAGGGGTGCAGGCAGGGATGTGTTACTGTTTTTTAAGGATCTTCCCTGTACTAGAGACTGTGGCTGCTCTTTTATATGTGAGGGTAACTACGGCTTAGATAAGTAACTTATCTAAGTTCTCATGGCTAGAGAGAAGTGAGCCAGGCAGGATTCAGCTTCCAAAAGCCTATCCTCTTGGCATGACACTGTATTTGGATGGAATGGTATTTTTTTCCATACCTCAGTGATGGGAAGCTCATTTCTTATAGGGCAGGTTACAGAGAGAGAGCTCAAGATTGTAGCAGTGACCTAATACTGACCTTCGGGCTCTTTACAACTTCTGCTGGTACTGAACAGCAATCTCTTGTCTCTGGCAGTTCTTTAAACTTTCCTCCTTAGTCTTCTCCAGGTGAGTTCCTTCAGTTCCTTTTCACATGACACAGTGTTCAGTTTTAATCACCCTTGGTTATCCTTTTTCAGATGAACTCTAGCTTCTCGTAAGTGAAAAGGAATGAACGAAAAAGCCAGAAGAATTCTCAAAAAGACAGGCAAGCCCACCTGCTTTATCTTGGTGTGACAAGGGCAGGTGATTTTCTGGTTTGGGTTCTGGCCCGGAAGTATAGGCAGCCCCTTGTCCATTACACTGCACGGACATTCACCCTTGGGCAGAGGCTGTGTTGTGTCCACGGGGTATTGGGCTCCAGACCTGGTTTGGATGTGCAATAGAGTTGAAACCATAGAGTTGGCTATCACCTGCTTCTCTATGGTTATTTATTAGCCAGATATTTATTACACCACTTAAAGAAGAGACACAGGAAGGGGAGGATAAACTGAGAGAGGACCCAAAGTGCTCAAGTTCCCCATATCTCATTCCCTCCCTCTCTGATGGTAGATGACAGGAGATCATCACCAATTTGCCCTTGAATAGCCCAAGGTTATAGAATAAGCTGTCTGCACTACTAAAGAATCATGATGTGGATTAAATAAACAGATGTGGATAGCTGTGGGTTTATGAATACATCTTGATAGGTATGGATTTATGAATAAATATGAAGAATATGAAACACAAAGATAATTGAAAGGAAGATAAGTAGTGTGCTTCAAAGAAATGCACCAAGGAAATGGACTTGAACACACAAAAATCTCCGTGGCTTGATTCTTAGTATAAAGCAACTCATATCTTGTTTGGGGAAGAACTTTTCCCATTCTCTTGGTATCTTAACCAAAGCCACATCTTTCCTTGGTGCTTTGTGGAGCAGATCTACTCAAGCAAGTAACTGCTTTGAGTACAGACCTCTCCGTATTTACTACCATGTCCAGGCTGGAAGAAGAAGTTGAGTTTTAGAACTCAACTGGCACTGTCACTACCTGAAAAGGGGATTTTTGGCAAAGCCCCATGTTATAGATTAAATTGTGTACCCCCCAACTTCAATTGTCCTTGTCCCCAGTACCTCAGAATGTGACCATTTGGAGACAGGTTCTTCACAGAGGTGTGAAGTTAAAATGAGGCCATTAGACTAGACCTTAATCCAATATGACTGATGTTCCTATAAGAAGAGGGAATTTGGCCACAGACACACATAGAAGGACAATGATGCGAAGAGACACAGTGGCTGCTTTCAGAGGACCCAGGGCTCCCTTTGGCCAGACATCCCTGTGAAAGAATGCAGGTTTGGGGGTATCCACTGGTGGGGAGGGAGAACAAAATAAATGCAGATTCCTACCAAGAAGATACCTTTCTTCCCCATTGGAGAGGATGGCCAATGACAAGCCAAGAAGAGAGACCTGGAACAGATCCTGTCTTCACTGCCCTCAGAAGAAACCAATCCTTCTTGACACATTGATTTCCAACTTCTAGCTTCCAGACCCGGGAGATAATACATTCCTTTTGTTTAAGCCACCCAGTTGATGGTGTTACATTAGCCCCAGCAAACAAACACCCCCCATTCAGAAAGACATATTGTATGCCAGATAAGAGGAGGAAGAGGAAGAAAGGGAGCAAAGAATGAGTTGGGGGGAGCTTGATGGTCTCAAGGTACGTGTGGGTAGTGGCCAAGTTTGGGAGGGGAGGAGGGATCATTGTTGGCAGGTCCTGCATGAGGTCACTGCAGTGAGTGTTTATTGCAAATAAATTTAAAAATCAATTATCAGCCCAAACTGAAAAATAATTCTAAAATTGAGGTCATTTTCATTCTTAAAAAAAAAATTTAGTGGGAATGTTGCAGTCCACAAAGCATGGGTATGCCAGTAGGGAAGAAAAGTATCTTCTTGGTAGGAATTTACATTTTTTTCGTCCTCCCTCCCCACCAGCGGATACCCCCAACCCTGCATTCTTTCACAGGGATGTGTGGGTGAAGGGAGCCCTGGGCCCTCTGAAAGCAGCCACTGTGAATTCCTTTAGCTAGGGATTTGATCGGGCTGTTTTCGTTCTGCTTTCTATTAAGATGAACTGCCAGTGTGTGTTATGTCCAGACAACCACCTTGTGGAAACCCAGAGAAAGCTGCAAAATAGAAACGAGGTAATCTCCTTGAAGTGGCTTGTCAGGGCCTTCTCAGGTCAGCGGGGAGGAGCTGAGCGCCACAGCGTCCTTGAGATCTGAGTGGGGTTGCGAGAGTGCCCGGTGCCTGCCTCCTCACACCCTTGGAAATCACAAAGAGCCTTTATGTCCACTGCAGCCTGTGAATCAGCTTTCATCATTGGCACCAAAGACCCGCCACTCTCGGGTAACAAAGGACACGAAGATCAATCCCGAGGGAGAAGACTCCAGTTCCAGAATGTCCCTTTGTCCAGAAACAGCTGTGTGGAATTCACGACTATCCAAGGATGGAAAGATCACAGGATCTCTTTCTTTCATTGTCTACTTGTTCGTCTGGGCGCCACACTGTGCTTCTACCATCTACGGAGCTGCCCACCACCGTGAAGGCATGAGGCCTTAGGTTAAAGATTTATTCTTTTCTGCAGAGGCTCAAGGCAGCTGTTAACTCTCTCCTTGCCTTTGTTTCATTAAAAAAATTTATATTAATATCATTTGGAAATCTACAGACATAAGAGTATATACATCACATATGGACAATTTGAAGAGCAATAAAGCAACTGACACCTGTATACCCATCTTTAACTTTAAGAAATAAATTCGCCGCCTTCTTTCAGGGGCATTGTAGTAATACCAGTGGAACCTTGTTTCTCTTTGGGAGACTATCTTTTGACATGGCTGTGTTATCCTATCAGGCTAGGAGGCTCAGAGGGTATAAGAATAATTAACTTGAGTGTTGGCCTCTGTCCTCCTACTGATGTACCAAATATTAACAAACAAAGGAATAGCACTGCAGCAAATCACTTTGCTTGTCAATGTAGCTCAATTAGAAAAAACCTGTTTCAAAGTTTATAGACAGTAACCACGTACATAAACCTCTATCCATCCATCTACTCATCAATTCATCTGTCTGTCCATGTACCCAATATTTGATTCATTTGTAACCCATTATTCATCAATCAAATATTTACTGTGTGCCTACTGTGTACTAAACACTCAACAGACCCAAAAGGAGTGGGAAGAGAATGGGGATAAGGGTCAGGAGCAGAGCTATCTTCTAGCCTGTTTTCCTTCTCCCAATTCAAGCATCCTTGACCCTTTCCTTAGTGATGTGGGAAATAAAATGATGCCTTTGTCCCAGGTGTCAATATCACAAGGACATTCTACAACTTCTTGGCTCTAACCAATTAGGGATGGTTTGCCTTCTAGATTCTCAGCTCTTCAACTTTCCCCTGAACCCTACTCTCAATCTAGTATAAGCTCAAAAGGACCGTAGAACCTTAACCCACCTTGTGCCAGGATGTATTCTGGTGTTCTCTGGGGGTGACATGAATGTCATGGCTGAGAAGGACCCCCACTTTCAGCTGGGCCTCGTTGGGAAATTGTATAAATGAGTGTCGATCTACAGAGTGACAGCTCTGGGAAATGAGACTTTCAGCAGATCTTCTGCCACTGTGGAACTTCAGGGTGGGAGCAGGTACATCTCATGGGACAAGGAGAGTGGATTAGGTATAATAAACTCAGGTTTCCTTAATTTACTTGTTCTTCTCCAGGAAAAAAGGATGGGATCACATGTATTGATATATGTGTTATGTGCCGGGCACTGAGCTAGGTTTGATAGAATTTTGTCTTCACAAAACCCTCCTAAGGAGATGTTCTTATCCCCATTTTATGGAGGAAGAAACTGAGGCTTTGAGAGAGTAAGTGGCTTGCCCAAGGCTTCACAGTCCAGAAGAGATGAGGCTGATAGTTGAAGATGTCCTTTGTTTACAACACTGTTCAACCTCTTCTGTTCAACATGAGTCAACTGCTAAAGGGCCAACAGCACTGCACTAAAATGTGCTGCAAGTCATCCCAGTCAACGCAACCCATGCCTGCCGCAGAGACACCTGCTGTCCCCTGGTACCTGAAACTCTCTACTGCTCTGGGAGGGAACAGGGCTGATTCAGGACACAATGGCAAATTGATCATTTTTCATTTTCATATAGCCCCCGTCACTGACCTCCTCTTCCTTTTCAATATTTCCACCTCTTTGGGGTATCCAATGCCCCAGTGTAGAGAAGCAGCCTGACACAATGGGGTGTCTGTGGGTTTGGGATGGAACCGCGGCTCTGCAACCAACTGGGAGACCTCAGGTAAGCTTCAGTTGCCTCATCTGTAAAAACGGCAGCAATGGGGTCTATGTTGCATTGGTAGTCTAGCCATAGAAACTGGCATACACAGCAGAAACTCATCAAATGGGACTCAGTTTTTCTTAGCTTGATCTGCCTACAGCATTGCTTCATGACCTTGACCTCTCATCCTGTGTTCACAGTTGTATCCAAGGCTTGTTTATCACACCTCTCCCCCAATCTTGATTAGGTTTCCTAAGGCATTTGTGACAATTAAAAGTGGAATGGGGCCGGGGGCAGTGGCTCAACCTGTAATCCCAGCACTTTGGGAGGCCGAGGCAGGTGAATCACTTGAGGTCAGAAGTTTGAGACCAGCCTGGCCAACACAGTGAAACCCCATCTCTACTAAAAATACAAACATTAACTGGGTGTGGTCATGTGCACCGGTAGCGCCACCTACTTGGGAGGCTGAGGCAAGGGAATCACTTGAACTTGGGAAGTGGAGGTTGCAGTGAGCTGAGTTCGTGCCATTGCACTCCAGCCTTGGCAACAGAGTGAGACTCCATCTTAAAAAAAAAAAAAAAAAGGAATAGGTAGCTCTTTCTGGACATATCTTTGTATCTTTGCATTTGTTTTTGTAGAAATAGCAACTTAGCCCAAAGAATGAATCTCTGCTGGTGATACTTAAAGCAAAATGATGGTCCACTGTAGAAGATATTTCTGAGCAAATATTTACTGATTCCTAAAATCTTGATGACGAACTCCTTGATGCTCTTCAACATAATCCATTCTGTCTTCTGTAGCTGGCTCTACATGTGATAATGTTGGTGAAAGTTGGAGAAACACATTACCAAACGTATTACCATTTTGAATGTAGAACTCATTTAGTCTCTAAATTCTCTCCCTGATTGTATTGTTTGTATCTGTCGTTGTATTACCAGGAATCCTTAGACCTAAGCCTCACTAGTACAATTAAAACCATCAAACTAGGGAATTATCAGACTGGGAGCTGATTTCTTGGTGAAATGTCATGTACTTAACTGTTGCTGATATCCTGCAGCTAACTGTTCACCTCACCTCCACTAGCGTGGTTATTATGACCAAATTGCAGTGCATGACCAAATTAGCGATTACTGTGTTTGGGCAAATATGATACATCTCATTTAATGTTTATCTTAGCGTGAGACCAACCAACCTCTAAACACACAGAATCTAGATCAATTTCTTTTAAATGAGCACATAGTAATTTTTGTCTAATCATTCTGGAAGAAATATAAATGTCTGCAATTGCTTTGGAAATTAACCCCACACATGTGGACATATGCCTGGCCACACACATACATACACACCAAGCACCATCAAAGGTTGCAACCTCTGAATTTTCATGATAATCTTAAAATTGGCTAGGACTTTAGCAATTATTTGATCTGAAGAGTGAAGAAAAGGAGGTTTGGGGAGGGGAAGGAAAGCCTGAGTTTGCCCCGCTAGTTGGTGACACTCTTTGTCTAGTTTTTCCCCGTGTCCAGTGACACATATGTTCTTCCTCCTTTCCCCTCTTCCCTGAAGTTCGATGCACTTTTCCGGACATTTTCTACAAACTACACAACTGGCTCCCCCACTTTCTTTAGGTCTCTGGTCTCCCTTTGCCCCCAACATAAAGTGGCGTCCTAACCCTCAGGACTCCCTAGTCTCCAAGCATTTACTCCCAGCTTCCAGCTTCAGGGTTTACTACCTGACGGCTCCAACTGGAATGTAAGCTGCATGAGAGAAAGGACTTTGTTTTGTTCACTGAAAAGTCTGTGCCACCGACAACCATGCAGGGTGCACAATAGGTGTTCAGTAAGTATCTGTTGAATGAATAGATGGGCATCAACTAGTGAGAGGCAGAGACTGCAGAAACGAAGGTGAGCAAAAGGCCTCTGCCCTCATGGAGCATTTAGCCTAGTGAAGGAGTCGTGCATTGGCAATCACGTGGGTGTGATACATTCTATGAGAGGAATTACAAGAGGTCACAGACGTGCACAACAAGGGGTTTTGACTTGGTCCTGGGGTGCTTAGGACAATAGTGGGAAAAGCCCATGCATACACTGTGTTTGTGTTGTGATTACTGAATCAGACTTATAGAACACATTCATCCCTAGTATATTTGAATGATGTTTTGTCAAATACAAGTTGATTAGGTTGCTGTGTGACTACCTTAGTCTCCAAATAGGCTGTGTTTGGTGATTTAAGAGCTTAGTGGTGATGGGATGATCCTTTAGATAAGATTGTGTAGAGATACATATTCTAGAGATCCATGTATCAGTGGATACATGGAATCCACCCTTGATCCACTGGATGTTTTTTGAATGAATTTATTCCAATGGGAAGGCGGGACTCAATTTTTCGGTATCTCCCTGGGGAAATTCATTTGGGAGAGAAGACTACTAAATGAAGTTAGACTACTAAATGAGTTTTGTCTACCAAGGGTCTACCAGAGAGACCACATGATGTCGCTGTTGCTTAAATATATACGAAAACCCTTTTGTGAGGATTAGTTTATAAAGGAAGTTTCAGGAAGATGGAAAACTGCTGTTCCAATAAGAGGAACACTTTTATACACATAAAAGGCATTTTTAGACAAAAAAACAAAAAAAACAGCTGACTTATATCCCAAAGCTTCCTTTTACATTTTTATTTATTATTATTTTTCCTTTACTCAGCAATATCAAAACTGTCTTGGTCTTACCTGACAATTTCTTCTGAAGAATTTAGAGTGCCATTATGTCTAAGTATCTTATATATTTAAAACTTGAGGAATTTTAAAATGTAAATGTTTCATTGAAACATTGTAAAATTCAGAAGAATAAAAATGACATGTGTTGTGAACAGAGGATTAGAATTACTTCACTTTCTGCACCTGAGACCCTCTCAAAAAATGATCACCTATAAACAGATTACATCCACCTACATTCCTCAAATCAACATGATTTACTTAATATCAGTCTATTGTCCACTTTTAAAAACTTTTTCTCTCCTTTTTCTTTTCTTTCTCTCTTACTTCCTTTTTACTTCTCAGAGAAATTTTTGTTTCTTTTATCATTTCATGGATTTATTTTGTGATTTTTAGTTCATTCATTTCTGAAACATTTACTGCATACCTGTTATGTGTAAGATCATGTTCTAGGTATTGTAAAAGACAGAAAGTAGGTGAACATGTCATTTCCATATATAAGACTCTTACAGTTGTAAGATTGAAGACAAATTCAGAAAAATAACAGAATGAATCTTCATTGCATGTCAGACCCTCTACCAAGTTTTTAACATGTTATCTCACTTAAATCTCATGATATCTCTTGTTAACTGCGTTTTACAGGTGGGAAGACTGAGATTTAGGAAGGATCAATAATTTGTCTAAGGTTAAACAGCTTGTGTATGTGGGGGCTGAGAATCGAATCTCAGTACATTTGGCCACAGAGCTTGTGATATGCTTTTTTAGACTTGCAGTAGTATCGGGCAAAATCGTTAAAAATAGAGGTTTAAAGTGCAATGGGAATTCATCTCTGGGGAGATTTTATGGAGGAAGTGGCATTTGAGATTGGCTTTCAAGGGTGAATAGTATTTCCCCTGCTAGAGATGAGAAGGGACTCTCTACCAAACAAAGGTTTAGTTCTAGCTCATGGTATATTTACAAGCTAAACCAATAAAGGTCTTGGTTTTCACACATTGACTCAGGGACCCAAGCTGAAGGGCTACTGTCTTATAGCTGCACACTCTGGAACATAAGCAGAAGAGAAAATGATGCATGAAAGTTGTGTTGCCTTTGCCTGAAATTGACTCATGTCACTCTGCTCACATTTCACTGGCTAAAACGAGTCATATGGTCCTGGTTAACTGCAAGAGGGCTGGGAAATGTAGGGAACAGATGGAATATTAATGAACATGCTGCCTCTTCCCTATTATTGTCCTGCCTCCCTGGAAATATGGAAAATATGCATTATTATCCAGATTTAATCAGTAGGTAGACTTGGGTACAGAAAGATTGAGTGACTCACTCAGGATCACGTGGTCACCCTGGTCATAGCTACCAAGAGCAGGTAGCATAGGCAGATACTGACATGGCATTATTCCAGGAGCCTCTCTGCTATCCCCCACCGCCACGTCTTATTTCCTCCAATGATTGGTTGGAAAAGATGGAATTCCTACAATTTGAAATGATTTTCTTTGGCTTAAGCCCTCAGTACTTTACAGCTCAAAACAGCCTTTAGAGAAATGCCATATTGAGCCTGACACATTGAAGCCCCTTTTGGAATGACGGGATGTGGGTGGTGTTTTCTAGCACAAATAAATAAATAAAATAAGCAAGCAAATAAAATTTAAAAATGACGGTCATTCTCACTTTAAGCCTGGTGTTTCCCAACCTTTTCCGGTGGAAGATCAACTTACAGGAGGGCATGTTTCTCTCATCCACTGTCTATACTCCTGTGACTAGCCTATCGGCAGCACCTGGAAGACCATCTAAAGAATGAGACCTTTGTTGTCTGTGGTGAAAGGAGAATTTGCCTGTTGCAAGTGACGTACCATACAACTCTCTTCCAAACAACAAGGTGCTTACCCATGTGAAAAAAAAAAAAAAAAGAAGAAGAAAGGAACAACCAGATTTGGTTACTGTCGGAGCCACATGGTTCAGAGATATCATTGTTAATGACAGCTGCACAGCTGGATAATTAATCAAAGTATGAAAAGAATGTAGCGCAGCCTAATGCCCACAGCTCCATCCAGTCTCCGCGGGATCAGGCCATCATCTGTTTATTCTCCTTTGGAATGGCTTGAGAGTATTCAATTATTCAGTAGCTCCCCTCCTTGCTGTGATGGGATATATGGTTTTTAATTGGCACCAGGGCCTTTCTGCTCCTATGAACTTTGCTAGTCACTTGTGTGATTCCAGTCCCTGGAAGCATGAATGTTTATGTTTATCTAGAGCTGGGCTCAAACAATGCACCTTGAAGTACTGACCAGCTTTTAAAAAGCAGTTCTGCCAAGTGATTGGTGTCAAAATCATGACAAAATCTGCATTTCCATTTTGTCCTTTTTCTTCCTACCCATGTTGTACTTGCCATAGAGCATTGGATAAAAAGTCTATCTGTAGCATGAACTTTCTCTGCCATTATAGTTAATGTTGTAAATGTCGTCTTTTCCTTAAGAGAGATTTGGGGTTTTAATATTAGGCTGGCGCATAAATATTTGCCCATTATAGTGTGTTTCTTTGAAGTGCTTTCTGGAATAGCAATTTTATATTTCTAATATATAAATACAATGTTTTTTCAAACTTGAGAGAGATTATTATAATTATACAGACACATTTATTAAGACATAGATTACCAACTATTTTAGGGCCTTTGAACATAAAGTTACAATGAAATCTTATTAAGTGGGCTGCTTCTACTGTTTTTACCTCTAAATATTTGCCCGCTGTAGTGGAATTTTTCTCCTTGATACGCAAATTTTTCCAACCTTCTGTGTTAATTAACTCAGAATGTTCTTTCCCCGGCTCGGTCCCTGCATGGCTCTGCTAGTCAAGATTCCTAACACTTGCCTGCCAACACTTAGTGTTGCTTCACTGCCTGATCATTTTGAGAGTAATAACTTATCACAAGTCCAACTCCTCAGTCGGTTTTCCAAGCCCTATTTAATCTGACCTTCGCAAAGGACCCTGCCTTTTATCTTGCCACCTCCCTACAGACATCTTTTCAGTTGATCTCCTTCTAGGTGCTTTGTAATCAAAGTGAGGTTTTCAGACAGCAGCATCAGTCCTACCCAGGGGCTTACTAACATGCAGAAACTCAGGAGTCATCCAGCTGTGGGCGGAAGGAGAAGCTGCGTTTCCCAGGTCATTCCTGCACACATCAGTTTGAGAAGCCCTGCCCAAGATATAGAAGCTGCAGTCTTGCTTCTATGTCTTTGCTTATACTGTTCAATGCTGTCTCTTCTTCCATGCACTTCGGTAAATTTTTTTTTTTTTTTTGAGATTGAGTCTCACTTTATCACCCAGGCTGGAGTGCAGCGGCGCGATCTCAGCTCACTGAACCTCCGCCTCCCGGGTTCAAGCGATTCTCCTGCCTCACCCTCCCGAGTAGCTGGGATTACAGGAACCCAGCAACACACCTGGCTAATTTTTGTATTTTCATTAGAGACAGGGTTTCACCATGTTGGCCAGGATGGGCTCAAACTCCTGACCTCAAATGATCTGCCTGGCTTGGCCTCCCACAGTGCTGGGATTACAGGTGTGAGCCACCACACCCAGCCCATTTACATAAATTTTATTCATCTTTTTGGGGCCAGCCAGTTGCACTCTGTCTTCCTTAAACTTTGTCATGATACATTTTAAATTGAGTCTTAATTGGGAGTTAGTTTTTAAAGACAGGTCATTAGGCAAAAAATTATAGAGTCAAAAGTACCCTTGCTTGGAGATTAAAGTTGCCTGTCAAATATAGCACAGATGAATTAGTGTATCTCATGCTGCCTGTTGGTAAGTTCATCTGTGGTCAAATTTTCCTCCCCTGTCAGAATATTTTGCCATTTCTTTGGTTGAATACCAGATTGGCTGAATGGCTTGTGTTTAGGTACTATGTGATCTAGAGAAGTATGTCTCCCCCACTTCCCAGTTGATATAGCTGAATTTTTGTTAATTTACATAAGAAGTAATTCCCCTGAAATCAGGCCTGATGTGTTCCCACTTGTGTTTGTTTGTTTGTTTGTTTGAGATGGAGTTTCGCTCTTGTTACCCAGGCTGGAGTGCAGTGGTGCAATCTTGGCTCACTGCAACCTCTGCCTCCCAGGTTCAAGCAATTCTCCTGCCTCAGCCTCCCAAGTAGCTGGGATTACAGGCATGCACCACCATGCCTGACTAATTTTGTATTTTTAGTAGAGATGGCGTTTCTCCATATTGGTCAGACTAGTCTTGAACTCCTGACCTCAGGTGATCCACCCACCTGGGCCTCCCAAAGTGCTGGGATTACAGGTGTGAGCCACCACGCACGGCCTCCCACTTGTGTTTCTATTGCCATCTCGAGCTGGATCTGGTCAGAGCAAATGAATTATTGGGACTATTTCAAAAATATGTTTTGGATTTTTTGAATTAATTATGAATCATTCCCTTTTCATTAAAGGAAGAATCCCAGACATTTAATGCATTTTTTTAAAGTAGAAAAAAAAGAAAAGCATTTTTCTAACTCCCCACAAGTCTTAATTAGAATGGCAAAGAACAGGGCAACAAAACAAGAAGAATGAGAATGAAAAGGAGGAGAAGAGGAAGGAAGAGAAAGAACCTCCATACAAAGTTTAAATAGTAGAAAGATACATTTTAATTAGGTTAATGTTGCCTGTTGTGGACCAAATTGTGTCCCTCAATTCATATGATGAAGCCCTAACCCGCAAAGTGATTCCACCTGGAGATAGGGCCTTTAAGGAGGTAATTAGGTTAAATCAGGTTATAAAGGTGGGGCCCTAATCCGATAGGACTGGTGTCCTGATAGAGGAAGAGGAAGAAACCATGGAGCTCTCCCGGTCTTTCTCTCTGTACGAGTGCACAGAGGACAAGACCATGTGAATACACAGTAAGAAGGCAGCTATCTGCAAGGAAGAGAGGCTGCACTAGTAACCAACCTTGCCGGCACCTTAATCTTGGACTTGTAGCCTCCAGAATGTGAAAAAATAAATGTTTGAGCTTCCTAGTCTATGGTTTTTGTCATGGCAGCTGAAGATGACTAATACATGGCCTATTCAAGATCGTTGTCCTAAGGACAGGATAGATTGATGTTTTAGCCTGAGGTCTCATTATTTTGGCTGTCACAAAGCTAGAACTAAAGTAATATGATTCCTTGTGCAGCTGTTGGTCAGTCCATCTCAGCAATTGCTTCCTACTTGATGATGTTTGTGAGATGAACAGAGTAAAATTGTTTATTCTTATAACTATATTCTAACCAAAAGCTGCAGCCTCCAAATATTTCCCAATGCATCTAGGATTTTCAAATGGATTACCTAAGTTGTGAAAAAAGGTGAGACTGAAACTGAAGTTAGTTTGCTATGGTAATGTCACTGCAGAAATCTGGTGAGAATTTTAAATAGTGGTAGTGTTACTTTAGCTAATAAAACATTCTTCCAGTAGATCAGAGCAGTAAAGGTGGGAATGTCTTTTTCTCTAATATAGGCTTCTCAATGTGGTGTTAAGTGCAAAGCTTACATTCTCTCTTTTTCCTTTAATGGAGAAAAAAAGACGGTAGGAGGTAGAATTCAGAGTGCTAAAATTGAGGCATGAGAGAAGTGGAAGATGTAGATATTACAGTGCTTCTTCTCTAATGAGGAATCACACCCAACATTCAGGATTCATGAAGATAACTAGTTGAGGAACTTGACATGAGCTTATGTTTGGTGCGTGTGCCTCTAATGCTTTGTATTTCATCATATTCTGTATCTAATATCCATAATATTCTACACCTAATATCCATGGCTCTGAAATGTCTTGACAAATATTTCATTAATGTTATTTTATGGTAGGATTGGGATGCTCAGGGGGTACATAGAACTGGGGGTCTTGAATTTGGTCTCTCTAAATTATATTTTTTTCTTCCTTGGTTTGCAGTGTGTTTACGTAGACATATTGCTGGGGAAAATCACTTAAAGCATGTAAATACATTTGTTAAGTATAACATTTCACTACCCCTAGCTTCTTCCTTGGAAATTTTAAGACTCCAGCATTTATTGTTTCAATGGCATGAGTCTTACTGGGGTCACATGACCAAGTGGAAGGAGCTTTGTGGAAGTCAGGAAGTTTGGGTTTCAATTCCATTTCCACTTCTAATCTTATGTGTCACCTTGGCTGAGCCATGGTGCCCAGATGTGTGATCAGACATTATTTTGGATATTTGTGTGAGGGTGTTTTGAGATGAGATTAACATTTAGATTGGTAGACTTTGAGTAAAGAAGCCTGCCCTTCCTGATGGGGTTGACCTCATGCTGTGAGTTGAAGGCTTGAATAGAACAGAAGACTGATCCTCCTCCCAGTAAGAAGGAATTCTGTCAGCAGACAGCGTTTGGGCTTGAGATATAGCACTGGCTCTTTTCTGGGTCTTCAACCTGATGTTCTTCGAACTTGAACTACAGCATCGACTCTTCCCTGGGTCTCCAGCCTGCCAGCCCACCCTGAAGATTTTGGACTTGCCAGCCTTCAAAATCACACGAGCCAATTCCTTAAAATGAATCTCTTTATATGTAAATAGAGAGAGAGGTGTGTGTGTGTGTGTATATATATACGTATATGTATATATATGTGTATGTATATATATACACACATATATATACATACACACATGTATATATATATACACACATATATACACGCACATTGTCTTGGTGCTGCTTCTCTGCAGAACCTGACTCTATGGAATCCTGGCTCTGGCCCTTCTCCTCTCTGAGGCCCACGTTTGCAATCTGTAAAGGGAGGAAGTAGACCTTCATTGCTTCTAAGGCCCCTTAGAAATTAAAAAGTGCAGGATGCAAACACCTGCTAGTTTTGACACGTACGATATTTACAAAGAGTAATGAAAGCAAATTCCAGAGACGTACTAGATAAAAATGTGGAAACACTTCCTTATTCCCTGACTTTTGCTTAACATTTAGAACAGTTTGGTCAGTCTCTGCTACGGTAAAATACATGTGTCTCGGCATTGTCCCCAAACACAAAATGTGGCTGGGTTCTGCTGCCAAGTCTGTCCTCCCCTGTCACAGTCCTGACCTCCTTCCCAAACACCACCACCCTGCCAGCATCATCATCCCTGTTATGGGCACCGGCATCTTTCAGGTGAGGCTTGGACCTCCCAATTCCTGGGCCAGGCACCAAGACAAGTGGAATGTCAGCTGACTCAGACCCCAGCTGGCATCCAGAGATGAGCGGCTGGGCACCAGCTATGCCATAACTACTGCTGTTTGCCTAGGGTGTGATAATTTCTTTGACTCTTAATCATTCTTCCTGACATCAAAACTAACACAGATGAGTGCACATTAGCACTAAAAAGAAAATAAAAGTCACCTATTATAGCACCTACAGATAATTACTATTCACATTTTATTGCATCATATTCCTTTTGAATCCAGGTAATAATACAATTTAGTCTTCCTTGTCCTCCCTTTTGAGGGTCATCTTATGCTAATGTACTTTGAGGAAGGAAGGTTTCTTCATTTCTAGTCCAGTTAGGGTCACCAAGTATAAGTGTGCAAGTTGTGCACTGCACAATCTGGAAGGCAATTCTTGCTTTCACTATTGAGCCGTGAGGTCTGCAGTGACTCTGCCACAAGCTTTTACATTCAGTGGATTTCCCTGGGGGCTTGCAGTTAATGGAGGGGGCCTTAGATAATAGCCCTGCCCAGAACAGAGAACAAGTTACAGTGGAAGATTAGACATGCCTGATCTTAAATATTCCTGGGCCATTTTGAACAAGGGAATATTCACAGGCTCCTTCTTCCTTTGGCCTAAAGTTCTCATCACATTCCTGAAACTTGCTCCTATCCACAAATCACTCCTCCTCAGCCAGAACTCTCAAATCTCTCCTGGGGAGGAAGTTCTAAAATCCTGCTTACTTTGTTGTATGGAACATTTAAATTCTTCTCTTAATCCTATCTTTTCAGACCATGTGCAGGGTGCCTTTCTTTCCATATCCAAAGGAAGTCTCAGAAACATGTTATCTTAAAAGATCAGTTATATCCCTAGGAAGCTTCCCTACCCACTGACAGATGTGTAGATGGATGCTTAAATGAAGAGATGGTGATGCTCTTCATTTTCTTTGTTGGTTTTCGTGTTTCTCTGGTGTTTGCATTTTCACTGATGGCAGAAAGATAACAAACTTGGCCTGAAAAGATAACAAACTTGTTTGGGACCTATGTTATGCCAAGTGTCAGGTTCCAGCCCAAGCTGAGGACCAAGGAGAGTGGATGGACGAATGGCAGGTAGCTGGAAAAAACCTTGAGGAATTGTAGTTTCCACGTGGCTTTTACTATCTCTTTGGGTGCGAGCAAGCCTGGGCATGAGTGGTGGGCACAAGCAAGCCATGGGTGCAAGTCTAGGCATGAGCTGTATGTACAGCATCAGCAGCAAGGTAATTATATCTTTTACAGATAACAGTGGCTTCAAGCCAAGCACAAGCTCATGTGGGTGATCACCTAATGAGCCTCATGTGGCATGCTTACATAACGTGCAGAGTTGTGTGCCTGCGCTCCAAACCTGCTGAGTCAAGCTGTGCTGAAAGGCCACCTCTGCCTATTCCTGATTACAGAGCAGGAATATGTACCTTACAGGGTACATAAATATTGAAGTTTAAAGTTCTTACTGCAACTTTCTCTCTTCTTAAAGATTTGCCCCTCTTCTTCTCCAAAATATGGCATCTAAATCTTCCTAGCGATTGGGGAAGATCCATGGACTCTGTTCAAAGATGCTTGTTGTCTTTTCTGGCTTGCTGCTGGGGTTAGCTCTGGGGTCCAAGCTGACATCACACAGGGCTACTTCTCTGGGCTTGATTGGGGTCCATCTCCTGTGTCAAGGGGTCTATCTCCTGCAGGCTCTGCCCCACAACAGATTCTCTGAGTCCTGGCTATGGATTGCCCAGAAGCTGGCCTGGGTTTCCCACTCCTCAGCCTCTACTCTGGGGACACCTTTCAGCCACCATCTGCCTCCTCTGCTGGAAGCACGCAGGAACAGCTGGAACATTCTTTCCACGTCAGCCTGAAGCCAGAACAACCCAAGGTCCTGTCTTCTGCTCTCACTCTGTATGTCACACTGCTATTTTAGCACTGCTGGCACTCCCTGGGTGGGCACCAGGGAGACTTAGGGCTGCCAGAGTTAGCAAAAACAAACACAGGATTCCCAGTTAAATTAGAATTTCAGAGAAACGATAAATACAATTTTAGTGTTATTTAGTACATAATATTTGGGACATACTTACACTAAAAAAGTATTTGTAGTTCATCCGAAAATAAAAATTAACTATGAATCCTGCATTTTATCTGACAACCCTACATGGCACACGGGCACAACATCTCTTTATTTTATTTTTTTGCTTTCCCTCCTCATTACCTTTGGATGGAATGAAGGTCTGTAGTAGCCCTATAGTCTGATGAGTCCCTGTGGATTTTATCCCCCAATTTGAGATATTGCATTTTAAAGCTAAGCTTATTTATAAATTAGGATTATATTAGGAATACAGATTTTTTATCTACTTCTTTCTCCTTTATCATCGTCATTTTTTTTTAAGAACATAATTTTTAATGGCCAATGGACACATGTGGCTTGATTTTGACTGGATTTCGGATATATTGAGTTAGAAGTATTTCTTGAGTAGCTCCTAAGTACCAAAGTGTTGTTTTTTTCTTGTCTTTTTTTTTTCTCTTTTGAGACAGAGTCTCCTTCTCTCACCCAGCCTGGAGTGCAGCGGTGTAATCATGGCTCACTGCAGTTTTGATTTCCCAGGCTCAAGAGATCCTCCTGCCTCAGCCTCCCAAGCAGCCTGGACTACGGGCACATGCTACCATGTCCAGCTAATTTTTTAAAAAATGTCTTTTACAGAGATGGGGTCTCACTGTTTTGACCAGGCTGGGTTTGAACTCCTTGCCCTCAAGCAATCTTCCTAGCTTGGCCTCTCAAAGTGTTGGGATTATAGGTGTGAGCCACCATGTCCAGGCAAAGTATTGTATTGGTGCTGGGGATATAGTGGTGAACAAGTCAGAAATGTGTCTACTTTCATAAATTTACATGCCAGTCAGGAAGACATATACTAGACATACTAAGTTTTAAGTGTTCTCACCACAAAAATGTATGTAAGTAATACATATGTGAATTCACTTGATTTAGTCATTCCATAATGTATACATATATCAAAGCATCATGTTGTACACTAGAAATATAAACAATTTTTTGTCAGTTAATAAGACAAAGTAGACATACTAAGTAAATAAAATTAATTCAACTCATGATGCCTGCTATAGGGATCACGAAAAAGTGAGTGACTGTATGGGGTTGAGTGATCCTGACTGGGCCAATAAGAATCCTTCCCTGGGCTAAGAAAAAGACCCTGACCATCTCTTTGACAGCAGTGGTTGTAAGATGTAAAATTTAAGACCTGACAGTGACCATGTTCACTGCTACATGAAGACACCAGTGGTGAGAGAGAGAGTGTTATCATGCAGGTAGAAGTGGTAACGAGAGACAAGGAGCCTTGGAGGCATTCGAGTCCTTGGGTTCAGATGCTCCTGATTTCTACCTTCATCCTTGCCTTTCCAGTTTGTTTGTTCGGCCCTTCCTGGAATCCTATGAGCCAATAAATTCTAGTTTTGCTTTAAGCTAGTATGGTTTGAGTTCTATCATGAGCAGCCTAGAGTTCTAATACTAAAAGGGAGCTCACTAGAGATAATAATTTACAACAAATAGTCACATACAGGCCCACCATTGGGTTCTCTGTTACAGGGGTCTCCAACCCCTGAGCTGCGGACGACATCAGTCTGCAGCCTGTTAAGAACCAGGTGGCACAGCAGGCGGTGCGCAGCAGGCAAGTGAGCATGACTGCCTGAGCTCTGCCTCCTGTCAGATCAGTGGCCGCATTAGATTCTCATAGGAGCACAAACCCTGTTGTGAACTGCACATGCAAGGGACTAGGTTGTGTGCTCCTTATGAGAATCTAAAGCTTGACGATCTGGGTAGAACAGTTTCATCCTGAAACCACACCCCATCCCATCCATGGAAAAATTGTCTTCCATGAAACTGGTGTCAAAAAGGTTGGGGATGACTGCTCTACTAGATCAGCTCTCTGCCTATCTCCTACTTGGCTAAAGACAGCTTATCTTCATCTCCGTGAATGTTTCTCCCTCTCTGCACATCATTTTTAATCCAAAGGGATTCCCAGATTCGGAGAAATGAGTGTTTCCTTCCCTCCTGTATAAGGTTTACCTCCCTGGTTTCTCTATATTTTGGGCCTCAGACTGACCTCTTCCTATAGTGCTTGCCCCCATGGATGTTCATTCCATTCATAGAGGATCACATGCCCAACCACAGGGATATCCTCTGGTCCCATGGCATTAACAGAACAAGTGCACAACAATCTGACATCAATTTCCCCAAAGTTGGATTATTCAGTGCAAAATGATGCCATATGGGAGACATTCATGTCAAGCCAACCCAAGCTCAATATCATTTCAGTTTTCTCCTCCTCATGAGTTAAAAAAGCATGGTGTGCACAGCAATGTGAGCATGGGAGAGAGGGACAGTTGCATTGGGAAGCACAGTTTTCCCACAGAAACATCTTTCCAAAGGATGTTTACGACCTCAGGCTGGACACAGAAGCCTGTATGGCTACAAACACAGCTGCGTAGTGCTAATTGCTCTAAGCTCACAAAGCTTCTGAACACCATCGAACTCCTCAGAAGCCTGAGCCCATTGAGCTTTGAACCTGAGTCCAGAACCCCAAACTGAAGTCATTGAGCTTTTGTGAATCCTGAGTCCTAGAGCCTTTCTGAGCACCAGGGTTTTTCTCAGTTCTGAAAACACCTGAGACTGGTGGTAGAGGGTGGAAGGATCCATTATAAGCCCCAGCGACTGGGCTCTGCAGTCCTGGATGGATTCTTTTCTTCCTGCTCTTCCATCTCCTAGGAGTTGAATCCGTTGTTCCTCCACTGGTAGGCTGAGAACCACTCCAGTTTCTGAGACATTCCCAACTAAGACGATACACAGGGCAATAACTATTGTCACCTAACTATCTCTACTCTTGTCCAGTAGGGTTTGAATGAAGGTCACCTTCCTGGTACCTGGTAGCTGAGACAGAACTACTGGGTCCCTTGTGTAAATTACTGCCAGCTTCTCCTTCCCTGTTACTCCTGCTGCAATCCAAAAACATGATCAAGTAAAGAAAAAGGGTTTATGTCGAGCCTGCGAATTTGGAAAGCTGATGACTGCACTTCATAGAGTCTGCTATTGTTTACGTGAGTGGTGTTTGATTTGGTGGGAAGACAGAAAGAGGTTGAGCCCACATCTGAAGTTAATGCAGAGTGAAAGGGAGGGACATGGGCAGTGGATACAGGTGATGTGTTGATCCATAACCTGAAAAGAAATGGAAGGAAATTCAGTTTATCATATATGGAATCAATGTATTATTGGGATTTCCATACTTCTTAAGATCTAGATGCTCTGGCCTCAACTCCCATTTCATACTTATAAAAAGTCTGGTGTCTACCCAAGATTCCTGTGGCTTCCTAATCACCTTTGTCTTCAAGCTCCTACTGCGCAAGTCTCCTTGCTGCCAACTAGACACAGGATTTGGGCTTTAGCAGCAAACCTGGGACACCCAGTTGCACCAATCTCTGCTTCCCACCCCAGCCCTAGGCCTCAGCTTCTGTCCAGTGTCCCATCCTGTGTGTCCTAGGATTTAGGTCTCATCCTGGACCTCTTCCCCTTGACACAGACCTTCATTCTCCATCTAAGCCTGTCCTGGTTTCCTCTTTGAGCTTGGCCCCTGTACTTTGTAATTGCTGGCTGAGAATCTGTGGAATACAGAGAACATGCCATGAAGAATAGCATCAGCTTTCCAAATTCCCAGGCTCAGCATAAACCATCTTTCTTGACATATTCATGTTGTTGGATCAATTTTTAAAAAAACAGTTAAAATAAAGAATCAAAAAGATTTAAAACAAATAGTAAACCCACATGCTTTTGACATAGGGCTAAGACCTCTTCTTCATGGTTTTGCTCTTTGGAGTTTTTCACAGTTTTCTACAAATAAATCACACCTGTCATGCAGTGTGTGTCCATTCCAGCTATTTTGGCCCTTTTCTTTTTCTTTCTTTTGTTTCTTTTTTTGTTAGTGGGAAGATAATTTAAGACTTTCAAAGAAGTTTGGGTTCAGAATGTTTTTGATTTTTATTATTTTTCATCTTTTACAAGCATCTTTCCTTATGCTTATTTGACACCAAGTTTTTGGTTATTTGTATTAACAAGTCTTTCCATAGAGTTCAACTTAGTCTTTACAGAAACACTAGTGCTACTATTTTCCCGCTTATAAGTCATGTGGCATACATGTACATGATATAAACAGGTTTAGGGAAAAATACACTGACTCTTGCTAGGTGTTTAGCTACTACAGTGTAGCCTCATGGCCTTTGGGCTTCAGTACGCCACGGGCATTGTATAGAATGCTTTATAGAAAACAGTCAGCCAGGAGAGGGATGGTTTAAAGAGCTTTGGCTAGGTCTAACCCTAGCCTGGGTTTCCCATTGCTGTGTTGCTCTCCTGATTTCCAGACGTCTGATGTCAATAACACTGGAGGCCCCTCCATCTGATTTCCTCCCTTCTTGACTTCTGCTGAATGGCATCCACAGGCCTGGCCATTTCCCAGCCTTCCCTTCTCCATTTCCAGCTTCCCCTTCTCTGGGGGCTGCTGCTATACTCAAGGCAGAGCCCTCTCTCTCTGGGCTGAGTGCCTGCAGGGCCAGCCGTAGGAGGGTCCTGCTTAGGGGGTGCCACCCTCTTTCTCTTCATTGCAGTCTACTATGGCTTACACGAGTTGTTTCTGATTTGGTGGGACGACAGAAAGAAGCAGAGTCAATATGTGAATTGAAAACTGTGTGAAAGGAAGGGATATGGGCAGCAGATACAGGTGATGCATTGATCCATAACCTGCACTAATCAGTGGAAGCAGAAGCCTGGAGACAAATGTGGTTAAGAACCCACAGGAATCCTGAGTAGACTTTGGACTTTTTACAAGTGTGAAATGGGAGTGAGGCCATGGCATCTAGATCTTAAGAAGTATGGAAATCCTAATATCTTGATTACATATATGATAAACTGAATCGCTTTTCAAAACATACTCTTTTTCCTGGTGTTATCACTTTAACTCAGGCCTAGAGACTTTAATCAGAAAATAATGTGAATTATGTTCTATCTCCTCATTTACCCTAAATTGTTATATCTTTCCTTCCCGGTTAACTAAGAATAACAACCCATCCAGAATTAAACCGCAATCAGTGACAAAGCAGTTAGACTCAAATTGTGTTAATGGGTTTCTTTTTCTTTATGAGTTCTTTAGCTTCCACGAAACTGCCCCCATAAGAAAAGCATTCATGTTTGGAGAAGGAACATGAAGTAGGCATGCCTGCGGTTTGTGACCAGCCTGGGCTCGTGTCTTTGGAAGTGCCCCACAGTCCTGGCTTGAAGAGGAGGCTTCCTGACTTGCCTCTGCCAGATGGCCCAGCTCCCCTAACCTGATTGGACGGGGGGTAGATCCCTGACTCACGCTGAGCCAGTCAGATTCTTTTTCTCAAAATACTGAACTGTGAAACTCAAAAGCCTCTCAGTAGTGATGATCCCTAGAATGGAAGGTCTTGGAAGTCCAGGGACCTGGACAGCCATGATACTTCCCTCATGAGAACAAGAGAGATTACCGGCCTAGAGAGACAATCATGAAGACAGGCAGTAGAGATCAAGGAATAGCACTAGCAGTAAAGCAGAGGAGAATCTGTATGGTAGAGAGTGGAGCAGTGTGGAATTTTACAGAAAAAAATATTTTCTTATCAAAATGAAGGAAGCAATAAAACAAGAGTCAACTAGGTGAGCAATTAGGGTACAAACTAAAAATGTGTCCTTAGGAGGCAAACATGTGGATAAGGGCAGCATTATTATAAAATATTTAACTATGTAAGGTAAAAATGTCATTTGATTATTTTTGAAATTGGATATCACATTAAAAAAATAACAAAATAAACTTTAAACAAAGCCTTGCATGCAAGCAATAGAGTCGCTAAGTGAATTCTAGAAAGGAGTATCTAGCACAGAGACCCTCCAGTGCTGCAGAGACCAGACCTCACTCATGCCCATGACCTGTGGTTAAACTCCTTAGCATGGCTTCATGAGCTCTACCACTTGGACCAAGCCTTCCCCTCCAGCCTCACTACCTACTCTCCCTTTTTAGGTGCTATACACTCAGCTCATCCTGGCATACTTGCCATTTTTTTTTTCTTTTAAAAAACAGAGTCTTACTCTGTTGCTCAGGTTGGAGTGCAGTGGCATGGTCATAGCTCACTGCATCCTTGAACTCCTGGTCTTAAGAGATTCTCCCACCTCAGTCAAACAATGAGAATACACAGACACAAGGAGGGAAGCATCACACACCGGGCCTGTTGTGGGGGTGGGGGTAAGGGAAGGGAGAGCATTAGGACAAATACCTAATGCATGTGGGGCTTAAAACCTAGATGAAGGGTTGATAGGTACAGCAAATCACCATGGCACATGTATACCTACCTAACAAACCTGCACATTCTGCACATGTATCCTGAAACTTAAAGCCAAAAAAACAGAGAGATTCTCCTACTCAGCCTCCTGACTAGCTGGGACTACAGGTGCACACAACCATGCCTGGCTACTTTTTAAAATTTTTTGTAGAGAAGGGGTTTCACTGTGTTGTCCAGGCTGGTCTTGAACTCCTGGGCTCAGGTGATCCTCCTGTCTCAACTTCCCAAAGTGTTGGGAGCTACCAGGCCCAGTCATTGCCATTTCTTGAATATGCCACATGCATTTTGTCCTAGAAGATGGTCTTGACACAGATGAAGTTCAAGGCTGTAGTTAAGTGGTAAAAGAAAAATACATTCTGAATTGCCCTGAGCCAGAGGCTAATGGCTGGCTTCTAGGGTGGGCTCGATTGGGAGACAGAAGTGATTAACTGAACAAGGAGATCCAAGTCTCAAGAATGACACCAGGCTAAAAGCACAAGTGTGCCCCATTGAACCTTAAGGTACTTTACTTTACATAACAGCGCATACATTTCTTTGCTTCATTTTTCTGTGTATAATCTGCATAATACTTGGGTGATATGTTTTTAAAAATACACAAGAATAATTAATTTCTGGCTGTTGGCTTAACGTTTGCTCTGAGCCAAGACTGGAATATCTATGGTTCTCCTGTCTGTTAGTTGTCCTGGGTCATTTTTGTCACTGTCTGATCATTTCCACCAGCTTGGCCTTCGCTTCTACCTAGGATGCTGGTGTTAATTACCTTTTCCCCACATCTGTTTACTCACTCTGAGTTCCTAGATGGTTGTAAATAGCTTCTCTTTCAAAGAGCTCCTCCCACACCTGGCCTGCTGTGAGATGGAGACGGACAAGCTGGGCAGCTCTCTCTTCTTTTATTTGAGAAGGTCTCAACAGCCATTTAAAAGGAAAGCTGCATATCCAATTTCTAATGTGCTTCATAAGAGGTATCCTCTCTGGGTGAATGTAACAACCTGAGTTCTCAGCCTTTCAACAAATCAAATGAGAATCTTAAACAGATCTCCCTGCAATGAAGATTAATAAGCACTGCTTCCCATTTCTAAGTAACCAGTTATTTGTCAAACACTAACATTTGTAATATTTTGTCCAATTAAAGGAATTTTGTTCCAGAAACATTTTAAAAATCTACAGATTGTAACACTGAGATTGACTTGAAAATGAACACATATTTTCAAAGCAAGAAGAGGCTAAAAGAAAATGATTTACCCTAGAATCCATTGAATCCACAGTGAATCATGTAGTACCTTGCGTCAATTGTCCCATTGTTTTTCCTTTGTTTGTTTGTTCAGTACCTCCCAAGTGCCTTCTGGGCATTAGGGATTCCTTTTGAAACTACTGGTGGTAAAAATAATAATAGCAATATAAAAAGGTAATATTTGTTGGGTTCTTATTATGTGCTAGGCACTGGACTAATCATTTTAGATGCATAATAGCAATTTATCCTCACAACTGTATATTAGAGATGAGAAAGCTTCATTACCTGCGCACAACTTATGTAATGTGATTCGAGGTCACACAGTTAGGACATGGAAGAGCTGGTGTATGACTCCAGAACTCTTAGATTCCGCCAGTGTACACACATGGATAGGACCAACTCACTGCCTGAAACAGGCTCAAAACCCTTCAACACCGAGCCTGGCCCACCTGGCTGGGTCTCAGCCACAGCCTCAGCAGCATGTCACTTCCTCCAGCACCTATGAAGTACTTAGGGAAGGGTGTATCTGCAGAACAAAACTCTCCTGCTTGTTCTGAGTTAGAGAGGTCATTAAACTCTGGGTCCTAACCCTGATTATGTAGTTAAAAATATATGTCGATGTCTTAGCCAATTTGGATAGCTATTTCAGAATACCACAGGCATGGTGGCTTACAAGCAACATAAAAGTATTTCTCACAATTCTGGAGGCTGGGAAGTCCAAGATCAAGGCACCAACAGACTTGGTGTATAGTGAGGGATATTTCCTGGCTCATATATGGCTCATGCCTCATTGTGTCTTCATTTGGTGGCAGGGTGAGGGAGCTCTTTGGGGTCTCTTTTGTAAGGGTCCTAATCCCATGCATGAGGGTTTCACCCTCATGACCTAATCATTTCCCAAAGGCCTCACCTCCAAATACTGTCACCTTGGGAATTAAGGTTCAACATGTGAATTTGATGGGGGAGGAGGCACAAATATTCAGTCTCTTGTAGTTGAATTAACTGAAAAGTAGCATAACTTTATCCTTGTAAAAATTTCCAGATGAATTTTATTTTATTTTTTTGAGACAGAGTCTTGCTCTGTGGCCCAGGCTGGATGGAGTGCAGTGGCACAATCTCGACTCACTGCAACCTCCGCCTCCCAGGTTCAAGTGATTCCTCTGCCTCAGCCTCCTGAGTACTGAGTAGCTGGGATTACAGGTATCTGCCACTATGCCTAGCTAATTTTTGTATTTTTAGTAGAGACAGGGTTTCGCCATTTTGGCCAGGCTGGTCTTAAACTCTTCAAGTGAACCTCAAGTGATCTACCTGCCTCGGCCTCCAAAAGTGCTGGGATTATAGGAATGAGCCATCACACTCAGCCAAATTTCATTTATTTTCTAAGCCACCTCCCCTTATTCTTATCCTGTGAAATAATACCAGCTCTTATACACTTAGCATCTGAAGACAGACACTACTAATACCCTTAAAAAGCAGAGGGCTGCTAGTCATGGAGATCATTTTTTGTTTCTATTAAAATTCTCACTTTACTCAGTTCATTGAATTTGGAGACAAAGATGAAGTCAACCTATCAAGGTGATGGGTTGTCAAAAAATACTGAAACCATGGCTGATTTTCCATATATTGAACCAGATTTAGACATTCTTGTGTCTCCTCCTCGAAGTTAATAAGGCATTTCCACCTATTCATTTCTTCCTTAAAAATCTTTCATACTTAGAAAAAAAGTTAATGAGTCATGAGCAGAGTGCCCATCCCCAAAGAGCGCTTGGGGACTATGCCTTGATAGAGAACGTGCACTGACTTGGCGAGGGAGATACTTTGAGAGGACTGAATCTATTTCCAGTAAATCATGAATGACATACCAGGTGACAGTTTGAGGATCATATTAATTTATTTAGAAAAGCAAAGCAAAGTCTGGATCTAAATTTGGAAATGAAACAATTAAACATATAGGATCATAAGGAAAAATTTGGATGAATTATTCAAAGAAAGCTGTAAAGGGTGATGGGGAGGTTTCCTCAACTTTCTGTGCCTGGGATTGTTTAAGGGAGCTCACTTTTCTCATACAAAGACTCTCACTGTTGCAGGAACATTACTGCAGTCTTAGGCATCACATCTTTGTTCAGGTCAGAAGGAAGGGCTCCAGTGATGCCTGTCTCTTTATTAGGAGAGCAAAATCCACATTGCCTTCCACTTATGTCTTACTGACCAGAAATCCTATGTCCCCCTGAGCTCCAAGAGAAGCTTGGAAATGAGTGTGTAGCTTTTCAGTCACTCTAATGGAAGTAGGAAGGGAGAGGAGGGTTGGGAATGGAGTTTTTGTATGCCATGAAGAGTGCCTGCCACATTTTCCTCCTTCATTCTCTATGCCTACTCATGCTAAGCTCAATGCTCAGCACAAGTCTCACCTCCTCCAGGAAGCCAAGCTCTGTTTTTGCTGTAGCCTGATGAGCTTTCTTCAAACCTTGAACTCAGCTCTTGTTTTCCTATGTCTAGGTCTTCTCTCCTCAACCAACAGAAATATCCTGAAAGCAGAATCTGCTTATATGTCTTTGCATATCTTGCAGTGTTCACTACGAAGCTTTGCACATAGTATTAACAGATACTCAGCAAAAATTGTATTAGAATGATAGAGTATGTCTTTTCTCACTGTGAAATACTAAGCAAAATTTCATAAGCATGAAAAATGTAAAACAATTCCCCATCAAACCCTAACCCATCCTCTAAAACCCACCTGAAATACCACTTAGTCCATGAAGCCATCCTTAATTCCCCCTTGCCAGTCCTGAATTGTCTCCCTTTGAATTTTTATGCTATGTAAACAAAAGATGGTCTAATGCTCTACTTATTTCCATTCCCTTCTTAAAGAATTTATTCTAGAGTGGGCAGTCATATGTAACTTTGCCTCCTTGACCCCTGCTGAGTTGATTATAATGGACACTGGACCCATATTCGGGCCAATCATATCATTTTTCCTGGGATATATAATTGAAAACAGAGACTGGGTCATTAAGATGGTGCTGGGTTACTGGTACTAATAAGACCATGTAGAGTTGCATTCAGTGTGGGTGCCATGACAGCTCACACTTCTCACAAATATTGATTGATGGAAGGCCTAGTAAGTGCCTATTATTGTATGGGGCAATAGGGGAAAAATCAGCTCAAACACCTGCCCTCATGGATCCTCTATTCTAGTTGCAGGGATCCATTTTAGCTATATTCAGGCAGAATTACAGAAGAGCAGGAACTAGGAAGCTAAGAGCAAGAAAATCTGCAGCAAAGAGAATTGAGCAGTTGATAAGAGACTCTGCAGCCTCTGAAAGACAGACTTGGAGAGTTGGAGATTTGAGCTCATATAGTTCCCATGGGGCCTAACTATGCTTCTACCTCTATTGCTATTGTTGCTGCTATTACTGGCTAATATCTAGTAAGTACTCACTACGTTCCGAGCACTAGGCAAATTTCTTGATGTACATCTAATAGTTTCAATACCTTTATGGTCCAGACACTTACATCATTTCCATTTTATAAGCGACGGCTCTGAGATGGTAGGTGAGTTACTTGAGAATACCAGCCAGTATATGACATAACAGGAACTTGAATTACAGGCCATACTGTTTGCAAATTGGTCTCATCTTGTTACTCTGTATTCCTAAAGTATCCTGGTAATAAACTAGCTTTACTGTGTGTCTGCTCCTTCCAATCAACAGGTAACTTAGATAGCCTGCTATGTTTAACTTAGACTAAAGGCAGGTAGATAGAGTAGTTCTCTATTTTTCTATCATTCTACAAAAAGAATTGTAGCAAAAATAAGCCCCATTTTGAAAATGTTCAAAGTTAGACATTTGTGTCAGTGTTTTGGTTTAAATATTCATTTATTGAGTTGTATGACTAAAATTAGTGGTTTCCCTCTTTGTGGGCACCTGAGCCCTGGCCAGAGGGGTTGCGTTGGGAGGGGGCTGGCAAGAGACTTTAGACAAGGAGGGTGTAAATACATAGGCATGTCATGAATTGTCTGTAAACCGAGTAAATAATATATCCTGCACACATGTGAACCATGTGTTCTAAACGGAGAAGTAGTTAATATCTATAAAACAAGGATTGCTGTACAACAATTACTGAACCCATACTAGCTTTTTGTCAGATATTTTCTATATCAACAGACACTATAAATGAGGGATATATGAGTCTGTCCTTTTTCTAAAATTAAGACTAAATCCTCATAATTAGAAGTTGAGAGTCACTACAATAAATTATATTAAAAGGGTATCAAGCCTTTATAATGGGGAAGGCAGATATACTGCTGTCATTCGCTAATCCCATCCGAACAGCAGGCAGCTCTCACTGATAAGGACACTCTGACAGGTTCCAATACAACCTCACACTCTCATTATAATGCTCAAGCAGCCACCACCAATCGATAAGAGTTAGCCTGTGAGATGCTGCCTTTCTTGTTTAGAAAATGAAGAACTCATGTTCAATGACCATCCCATGATTTTTCTAGGGTCCAGATAGAGCATTGAGAATCAACCAGTTAGTTTTACCAGACGCGTCTTGCTTATTTGGCTTTGTGCGAGTGTTCTTGAGTCACCAAGTCTGGTGCCTTACTCATTTCAGTTTGTCAAATGGGTAAAACAAAACTTACCTCTGTATATGGTATTAATAAACGAGCATTGTTGAGCTTCTGTAGAGAGCAGTAGTTGTGGAGTAAATGTTATGGCATAATTGAAATTATGTCTTTTAACTCCCTAAGCAACAGAACTCCCTCCCTACCTGCTTAAAAGTTGGAGTTATTATTCACATCCTATTTAAAAATAGCACAGAATCTGCAGCAGGATGGGCGTGGAAGTTGTCTGGAGCTTTAATCACTAATGACCTCATCTTCAAATGGTCAGTGATAATAAACAAGAAGGAGGGATTTCCAAGGGAGCAGAGCATTAATAAGGTAAGATTTTAAAATTAATTTTTCAAGTTAATTAAAATGTCCAAAAGCACAATAAAACTACAGAAAATCTGGCAAGGGAATGGCAGCAGGACTGATTAATGCAAGTCAACTGTCTTCTGAGGGTAATAGTAATAATGATGAGATTATGGATATGGAAGAACCTGCTAAAAAGAAATGTGATGCATGTGGAATACAAACTGCATCCCAGTTACTATTTTATGGTGCACAATGGATCTTATTAAGGAGGAATAGTGGCAAGAATTACCACTGAATTGCTCAATAAAAGTATTGTGTAATTAACAGTGTTGGAGCAGCAGCTGGAGTGATGCCTCCCATTGATGTTCCATATTCTCCATTTATTTTCGGTTTGCTAAGGGGGTGTAGGTTCTAACTAAGACTGTTTATTTCATCATGAAACAGTAAACATTTGTCAAGCAGGGCACTAAGCTAAGAGACATGAGGCTGTGAGGATGAGTATGGCACTGCTTTGGCCCTCAGGGGGCTTATGTTCAAATAGGGCAGATGAGATAGGAATGTAATTAACTCTAATACAATGCAGATTGTGTTGAAACCTTCCATAGAGGTCAAAAGACAGAGAAATTACTTTTAACAAAAGAGATTTAGCAGAAGCACCTGGGAATCTACAGCATTTGAGAAGGGCTCTATCTTTGATGTTGGCAAGATTTTTGACAGGTCGAGATCATAATAATTCTCTACTTGTGAGTTCTTAAATTTTTGAAAAAGCCATATAGTATACAAATAATGTCAGCAAGCCAAATAGGAAACAATAGAAATATATTTGTGGTGAAGAGTGTAGTCAAAGGGAGACACGTCTTTCAATAATATGTTGAGAGAACTATGTTGGCACATGAAATGGTAACATTTAATACCATGCAAATATATCTTGTGCAAAGGGGGCTTTGGACATTTTGGAATCAAGCAATTATGGTTGTGCCAGACATGCTTGGCCTTACCCTTGCTTTAGGTAGCTACTCTGGCTGCATAGTGGACTTGGGGGACAAGAAGCAGGTCATAAAAACCATTTTGGGATGCTGCAGCAATAGAACATGATGGAAATGATGGGAGCCCAAATTTACAAGGTGTGCTCTGTGGAAACAGAAAGGAGAAAACACTTGTCAGTAACATTGTGGATACAGAACTAACAAAACTTGAACAAAGAAGAGGGAGAGGTCAAAGATGATCACCAGCTTTTGAATCTGGACCACCAGGAGGATGGCCAGGTGAATGCCAACAATTTGGTGGATGAAAGGGCTTTGGGCTAATAAGGAAGATGTGTTGGTACAATAAGGATTGATGCACCAGGACAGGTACTTCTGCTTCATCCACCTGAGGTCAGCCTCCATCTTTTTCAGTATGATGCTGAACTCGAGTTAATGCTTCTTAGATTCTATGATGATATTGAGTTTAGGCGCCATCAGAATGTGCTTGTGAGATGCTGGCATGGAAAGAGATGTTCTTCGGGCATGGTCAGAGGATTATTTAAACATCATCCACTTGTGCACTGATGTATTTCAGGGTCACTTAGAATGACAGCTGAGCTTTTCAGTCTCCAAAGTGGAGACAGGGTTGCTGTGAAGCTCAGTTCTGAGGTCCTGGAAGGAGTCTGGACTCCAGATCATGGGATACAACTGACTTTTAGTTTGGTTTTTTGACTTTTCACTTGGTTTTTATAAGGTTATCTTTAGCCCTCCTTTTGATTTTCTTTTAGCTCCAAAGAATTCATTCCAGACTTCCTTTCTCATTGGGTTTCTATTATTTCTGGCTATATTTTCTTCACCCAGCCACCTTTGTTTCTGGCATTGGCACTGATGAGCACAGAAGGTGTTGAAGCATAGAAGCCAGCTGACCCAGAGTATAATGAGGCACTAAGATGGAGAGGAAGAAGTGCCAAGAAATTCAAGCTGGGGTAGATTATAGTCTAAAGGCTCATTCCATACCAGGCTCATAAATCTAGTTCATTTTCAACTCACTTGTTTCCTTAGTCCCTTGTAACAATTTGCCAGTAAGACATAAAGTTTCTAGCTTTGTTACTTCTCAGATCCATCTCTGCCTCTCTAGCTCCAAGGTCACAGTCGTAGTTTTGCTGTCAGCCTTCTTTCATGAAGACTAGTATAATCTCCTCACTGGTGCTCTGAACGCTATCTGGTCCTCTTCCATCTTTTCTGTGCACTGCAGTGCACAGTATCTTCATTTTCAGGATTCTCCAAAGCCCCTATGGCTCTCCATTGTTCCTGAAATCAGATTTAAAACCCTGATCCTGGACGTTCAGGCTCTCCCTTGGTCATGGCCCTCCTCAGGCGTCCTTGCCAGCTGCTGCCGCCCACTTGTGTTTCGCTCCTGTTGGGAACACATCCTTGTTGTACGCCGTTCACCATTTATGGCTGCCACCTCTGAAAAGCTGTCGGCACCACGGCTTCCTAAAGTGCCGTTTTTCTCTGATTCTCCCACATCTGTCTCATTTCTTTTAGAGGCCTTTCTTGTCAGGATCAGGTAAGCTACTTCTTGGCATGAGCGGGTGTGTCTCTATCACCTTAAATGCAGATGGACGGAACGTGGGTTACCAAACCCTTTCTTTTTTAGCAGGCTATAACGCCAATCTTATCCTTTCTGGTAAGTTTGCCTGCTGGTAACTTTTCCTTTCTGCATTGAGCATCGTCTTATTAGCTCTACTCTTTAGTTGTCTGAAAAAATTACTGCACTCTTAAGTCTTCTGCTAAATATAGACTGTAGAAATATGGCTTACAGAAGATCACCGTACTTTCCAAAGAGTACTTGGATTAAAATAAATGGGTTCTAGTTTCATGTAAGTATGGAAAATCCTGGATTAAGCAGAGCTGAATAGATTTCTTTCTGGAGAACTACTTAGAGATTTTGATGATGTACCTTTTAGATCTCCAAGAAGGGGTGTTTCATGATCCATCAAAATTAGGGGTAACTCTCCTCTCTGGGGCAGGCTCTCCTTTGATTTCTTTTTTCTTATTGCAATGAAATGTAAATTTCAAGACATCCAGAGATAGAAACGAACTGAAAGAGACTGAATTTTTGTCTCCAACATGATGCAGCGTTGAATACCACTGGGGTATTATTGCCTCTGGCTGAAGGTGAATAAAGCCTTTGGCTCTTAGAAGTGTTCAGGGCCCAGAACTGGCACAGTTCACTGTCTTTAGGGAACGATGACAGAGAGGTGCCTTCTGCCTGCAGCCACGTCCCTGCCAGCACAAAAGGGCAACCGTTCTAAGGGAAACGTGGTCTCAGTGCTTCTCACTGCTTTCCTTAGGAAAGAAATTGCAGACCACAAGGGTGACAGCAAAACTCAACATTCTTACCTCATTTAGGACTCTTAGGAGTAGGTCCCCTCTCCCTTTATTCTTAAGGCATTCAAAAGAAAACAGCTTTTAAACGTCTCACGGGGAAACACACACTTTTCATGCTTTGCTTCTTTGTTGCTGATGCATAAGCTCTGCTCTGGTTAGTCCATGCTGGCTACCTCCCAGCTCCTGCACGTCCCACGCCCACATCTTCCTCCCAGCTCGTCCCCAGGAGGCTCGCTGCTGTAGAGGGTGTCACCTGCACGGTGCACCCTTCTCTTCCATACCCACCTCCCTCCCTCTTTGATCCTGCTGTGGAGCCTGGTCCTGCTACGACGCCCCCTCCCGTGGGCAGCCCCTCCCCTTGGCTCCAGACCTCAGTGGCCTGCAGCGGGTAGGGGGAGGGGAAGCTCGCTCCTCCCCCTGCCCTTGACCTAGGGTGGCCAAGGCTTCCCAAGACTGCTAATTTCCAGGTGCCTCAGCCTCTCCTTGGGCGTTCCTTTCACTCCGCCTACAGCTCTGCAAATAGTCCCATCAGTGGCTAAAGCCTCTGGAACCTTCCGAGTTGGGTCCTCTTTCTTGCTGGAGCCTGACTGAGACAGTATATTTTCAGGAAATGTACACAGGTCCCTCACATGAAAACACTGGAGCGCGGTCACAGTGTGTCATTGCCACCTCCTACCCCAAAAGACAGGCAGCGGCAGCTGGGCCGCAGCTGGGGAGTCTCCCTTGGGATCAGAGCCGGGGGCCCAGCAGGCTGTTTGCTCAGCCCCATGTGGCCAGGAAGCCCTTTTTGGTGGAGGGCACCTCAGGGCATTAGTATTCCAAAGGACCCATTTTGAAAAGCCCTAGAGGAGAGTATAGCTCAGGAGGGATGGAGCACATGCAGTGGTTTGCTGATAGCAGGTATTTAGGAGGCTGATCTGGGCCATGCTGGAACCACCTGGCCTGGCAGATGGCTGCAGTATATTTTAGAGAAGTCCCTAAGTGTGCCTCAGTACACACCGCTCTTCACCTCTGTTCTCTTCAACAATGTGTAGGCAAATCTTGGCTTGATTTGGCCGGTTGGGGGGCGGGATGCTATTGTAGCTTTTGAAATATATCCCAGGGGAGCCTTTTCCTATGCCAGGAACTCTGACCTATTGCTTTCTGATATTCCCAGGGAATGGCACTGTCCACTTAGAAATGAGGGGACATCATTGTCCCCTCTGAGCACAGGAGGATGAGTCTCAGAGGAAGGCATAGAAATGCCAGAAGTCTCTTTCGTGAAATAGCAAACTTACAGTAATTTTGGTGTTAGTGTGGTAGGCATGCTGGGATGAGAAATGACTTGGCAAAAAAGGGTTGAACATCACTGAATTTGTTTGTCCTTTAGAAACAGAAAAGATAGGAGCGCACTTTACTCTTTCAGTAACCGTGTGGTCAGAGTGTAATGGTCAGAGGCCGAGTGGCCTCTTCAAGATATCTGGGATGCAAGTCCCTGTCTGTATCGTGGATCAGTAGCAGTGCTGGGTGAATACAGTGTCATGGAGCCCTGGGAATGCAGCTGGAGCCCTCATACCTTGTAGCTAGCTGTCTCTCTCCCTGCTTTCTGTAGAGCTGGCTACCTGGTAACTCTCCTGGAGTCCCCCATGAGGCCCCCCTCCTGTGACTCACTGTCCACTCAGACTCTGCTCTCAGATCACCTCCCGAACTGGTCACCACCAGCTGGTGCTTAATTGCCTCCCTGGCTTTTGCTTGGCCTTCAATCACTCCTGGTGCTTACATCAATCTGCTCTCGTCTCCAGAGGCACAGAGTGGAGGAACTTGCTTTGTCTTTATTTCTCTGCAAATAAAGGACCCCTCCTTGGGCAAGGATGAATGGGTTACTCAGAGTTGAATTGTAATGTCTTATGGGGCTCTTCCAGGAAACTCCCCCAGATTGCAGGAAAGAAGGCCTCAATATCCTGCAGGACCTGAAGGGCATCCTACCTAACTCCTAACAGGGACAGCTGCCATCCATGCAGTTGTGCAGCATGGGGGCCTTACACCTGATATTCTCTGAGAGGACCTGCAGGCCCATCCATCACAGACAATGTCTGGTTCAGCATTTTTTTTTTTTTTTTTTTTTGAGACAGAGTCTTACTCTGTTGCCAGGCTGGAGTGCCGTGGCACGATCTTGGTTCCCTGCAACCTCTGCCTCCTGGGTTCAAGCGATTCTCCTGCCTCAGCCTCCTGAGTAGCTAGGACTACAGGCATGCGCCACCATGCCCAGCTAATTTTTGTATTTTTAGTAGAGACGGAGTTTCACCATGTTGGCCAGGATGGTCTCCATCTCTTGACCTCGTGATCTGCCTGCGTTGGCTTCCCAAAGTGTTGGGATTACAGGTGTGAACCATGGCACACAGCCCAGCTTCTTTATAGGAAGTAGGATTCGAGGCCTCTGTCAGGGATAAAATCAATTTTCATCCCATTTCCAAAAGGGCTTTGGTAACCCCGAAAGTGGAAAATGACCTGCTGTAAACCCGATTCTGTTCTCCAACACAATCCTTTGCCTTCCCGACAAAGACCTGGGCAAGGATGAAACCATGGGGCAGGGCTTCTGTCTCCTACAAATATGCTCAGTTATCTTTCAGAACCCCCCTTAGGATGAACCTGAGCTCGGAAGCTGTCCCAGTCCTCACTCTGGGGGGGTCATTTTGTCCTGGTTTGGGCAGGACTTCCTGGTTTTAGCACTGAAAGTAAGTCCCATGTCCCTTCAGTCCCAGGTAAAATGAGATAGCTGATCGCTGTCCCCCACACCCTCTTCCCTTTTGGGCCTGTCATTGCACACTTCACATTGTATATTCACTGCACCTTTCTGTGAGGCAGTGGACTCCATGAAGAGAGGGGTCGTATCTTGTTCCTCTTCATCTCCCCTCATGCCTCACTGGTATTAGAAAGTGCCCCATGAAAATTTGTTGAGCAGGAATTGCTACTCAAGGCTTAGATTCTGTGTAAACAGCTCCACTCTTATTTTAAAATTTGTTTTTTAAATGTTTATTTGACAAATAGTTTTGTGTATATTTACAAGGTACAGTGTGATGTTTTGATAGATGTATACACTGTGGAATGATTATATCAAGCTAATTAACATATCCATCACCTCACATACTTATTTTGTTTGTAGTGAGAACACTTGAAATCTACTCTTTGAGCAATTTTGAAATATACAGTACATTGTTATTAACTATGGTCACTATGCTATACAGTATAGTTATCTAACTAAAACTTTCTACCTTGTGATCAATATCTCTCAATTCCCCATCCTACCAACCCTCATTCTACTCACTATTTCAATGAGTTCAGTATTTTCAGATTCAACAAATAAATTAGATCATGCAGTATTTTTCCTTCTGTCCCTGGTTTTTAGAATCTGTGGAGAGGATCTCTCAGGGCTCTGCATTTATTATGGGGCCCCTGCTTTATTCCTGAAAAATAAAACTGAGATACCCAAACCTTGCAACGATTATGGGGGCCTCATTACCTGGGACTATTACCTGTAGCAGCTATAACATTCATTATTTAAAAACTATTGATTTTTTAAGAAACCATTTATTGTAGATAACTGGAAAACACAAAAGAAGATATAATGACACACAATTTTATTGCTAAGGAAAAATCACTGCCATTTATTGTATCCCGTTTATAAAATACAAATGAAATAATCATTTTGTAGCCTGTGTTTTCTATCCTCTAATACAAAGTGAGTATTTGCCCTTGTCAGTAGCATTTTTCTACAACATAACTAAAAATGGATTTTAAGAATCTTTGTAAAAACCAAAAGGGGATTCATCAGTTTTTATTTGTATATTTTACGTATGCTGGGTAATCTAGTCATAAAATGATTGTATGCTAATTTTAAAAAGGCCATTTCAAAAAGGAGAGAAGAAAAGTCAGCCTAAAATCTCACCCCACCTCAGAGATAATCTTTTGATAATCTTGTTAACATTTTAGTGTCTATCTTTCCAGACATTCTCCTGTGGATCGATACACATGGCCATGTAGACTTCAACACATATTACTACCAGGCCAAACATCTCTTTATATACTTAGTGGACATTTTAATTTTTTTCACTTCTAAAGTATTTATGTAATTTGCATTTTTTTTCTGGTTGGGTTTCAGTATTTTCATATAGACTTATATGATCATTTTAGAATATTAGGGCTATTAAACATTTTGTTTTAAAATTTTAACAGTATCTCCCTCAGAATTTAATTTCTTTTAGTCATTTTTTTTTCTCTTCAGAACTTTAAATTTCAGTGGTGTGTGATATGCTAGTGTTACCTATTTAGTTTCTGCCTTTGGTCCAACATAAAAAAAGGTCTTGGCCACCCCTAAAATGTATTTAAAAAATCTATGGCTAAGTATGAATTCCCTTCTTTATGTTTTAATTTTTAATCCATCTGGAATTCATCTAGCTTAAAGAATTGTGCAATAAAGGAAACAAATTTACTTTTTTTCTCCCAGAAGTCCAGCTAATTGTTCCAACATCTTTTCCTCTTTAATTAGAAATGCCAGCATTAGCATATATATGTAGTTTTCCCATTATTGTTATTCTCTTAAATATTCTACAAGTGTAGTTTTGCTTTTTTCCCTGTACCAGTGAAATTTGAATGGTTTACCCTCTCAGGAGTGGGTCTCATTCCTTGTTTCTTCCAACACATTAATCTATTTTTGTCTGTTGTTGTCAGCGAATATGGTCTGAATAACACTTATTAGTTGGAATTTATTGAGGTTTTCTCTGTAGTATAATATGGTTCAATTTTTGTAAATGTCATAAGAAGTTATTAATACAATCTCTATATAGCATATACCTCTGTCTTCTCTCTCTCATCTGTAATTTCTATTACTGCTAAGTGTGGGTTGGAACTTTTTTGAAAGAGGGATTTGAAGTTGGGAACTTGGTTTGTTGCGGGAGGAGATCCCTTTGACTTTTAGATTAAGTAATTGCTTGATTAACTGCACAGGGATATGGGGTCAAATTTTCAGACGATAATCTTTGCTCTTTTTACAATTATTCTTTCCATTTCAAGCATCCTGAGTTATTTTATTTTATACAGAATTCAGTTGAGTTTCAGTTTTTGATTCAGTATGAGGGGTTTTGTTTTGTTTTTGCATTGGTGCTTTATTCTTCATGTATGATTGCTATGTTGGTTATGTTTGTCTTTATTTAAGTTGCAATGGTGATAGATTTCATTGTTTTCTCAATTATTTATCCACTTCCCCACTTAGCTGTATTTTATAGCCCTGTTGACTTTGGGCTTTGCCATGGGGTTGTTTTGACCAATGCAGTGTAGATGGAAGGAACAGTGGCCAGTTTTGATCGGAGGTTTAAGAAACACCATGAGTTTGGCTTGTTCCTGGAGCTTCTGTCTCCTGGCACAAGAACCCCCTGACAGTGGCTGTCCCTTCAGCTTGGGACATGGAATGAGAAGACACAAGGAGCCCATCAGAGCTCAGCTGAGCCCAGCAGAAGTGCAGCCCACCTGGAGACCTGCAAGCAAGAGTAAATGTTTTTTGGGGGAAGTTGTTGAGATTTGGGGTTGCTTGCTGCTGCAGTTACCATGTTTCCCTTCCGTTACCCCACTCATTCTTTAAAACTATTTTCGTTCTTCCTTCTCCTCATCCATGCATCATTGAAGACCATCAGCAGGCCAGAATGAAGTAGGCAAGCAAAGCAGGGATCAAGGCCTGTGGACAAGGAGGGAATGGGGCTCTGTTAAGTGATTTGCTGTGTCCTGGAGGACTGAGAAATGCTTTGAGGATAATGGGAGTCGGATCTCTTACTGTTGGGAATATGAAAATGGAGACAGCTAGAATCGGACTTGCCAAATTTAGCAAATAAAAATACAGGACACTATTTGGGACAGATTTATACTAAAAAGTTATTTGTTATCTGAAATTCTAATTTAACTGAGCATCCTGTATGTATCTGGTAATCTTGGATAAAATAAACCCTGTAGTGTTGGATTGAAATTGGAGGTACCAGCATGAACTTACAGATTCACACACACACACAGACACATAAATAAAGACATGTGACGTATACGTATGTAGGGACCAAGAAGCTTTTCCCTTGGCCCTCTGAAGTTTTGCTGTAAAATCAACGTGCACAAGGCAGATTAATTGGAGAAAAGGCATACAAATCTATTTAACATGTATACATGGGAGCCTCCACAATGAAAACCACTAGATACACGGGAAATTTTCCATTTTTATGCTTAGGTGAAAGTATGGACAGCTTTGTAGAAATATAATTGGAAAAAAAAAGCGTGTGAGTGGGGGAATCCAGCAAGATCTGTCTGTCTAGATTATTCCTGCCCTCTCTGTCTCAGCTGCCTTTTTTTTTTTTTTTTTTTATTCTGGGTATGCGGCAGGGCCCTCTGAAATGGAAGTCTTATGACCTACAGTCAAACAAGGTAGGTCAGATAATTGTTAATGGTCAGCTTTTATACAGAAAGGCAAAAGAAAAGTTAGATTAATATTTTTAGGTTTTATGGCTGGTTTTCGGGAAGGGGTTCTGGTTTCTGTGACCTGCTTTGGAGAAGAGGGATTCTAGTTTCTATGGATAGCCTTGAGGGAGAATGGTTCTGAGAGACAGGAGGGTAGGAGAAGGTCAGAAAAAAGCTTTTGCTTCTGAGGCTGCTTCTGAGGCCTTCATTTTAGGATATTGTTTTTTGAGCCCCTACATTCCCCAGTCTGAAACTTCCCCCAGAAGTTTCACAGTCCAGATATTGGGTTGGTGGATTGTTTTATAATCCATTGAACCAGCCTGTCAGTCCTGAGGATAAGCTAGTCCAGTGATACAGTTAATAGTTGTGTCTCGTTGCAGGCAGCGCAGGTGATCTTCCACCACAGTCAGGCTTCTCTATGATTTCAGCAGTCAGTTATTTAATAAGAAGCATTCCTATGGAAACAAAAGAAAAACAAAGGCTAGTGGTTAGAACAAACTATAAACTTAGTTTCTGAGTCCAGAGGGAAGCCAGTTGAAAAGATTTTTGGATATTGGGCTTGAAGCATCTTCCAACGAAGTGAGAGCAGACAGTGGCAATCTGACAGATTTTTTTTTTATGGTTTGCAGTTTGCATCAGCTGTTCCAGTGAACTTTCTGAGTAGTCTGTACACCAGCAGGCACAAAGGCTGTTCATACATGAAGCTGCTGTAATGATTTTTCGAAGTTTTTTAAATCAAGTTGTCTAGTTTTAGCTTATAAGGCTTTAGGAAAAAGCAGTTTTAATTTTAGTGATTTTAAGTAAAAAAAATTGTAAACATTAGTTTGGAGCCAGTAAAAAATTCAGTATTCGGTCCAAATTGTATGGAAATTATAAAAACTGAAAAACAATGGACAAGGCTAAAATCTAGAATCTAATAACAGATCTAATAACAGATATATTAAAGTTTTCTTCTGAAACTTAATTTTCCTCCAGTCCTCTGTCTCTATGAATGACAAATCATAGTACAATTTATTTGAAAAGTAAGTCCTAGTCTTATTTTACTTGACTTGATTGTTTGCATAAAGTGTGGCAAAAATAGTGATTGGCCACATACGGTCTTTTGAAAATTGGGTTTTCTGGAACTTTTTATAAGGAGTTTCAGATAAGACTTTCAAAAGCTACTATTTTCCATTCCCTTTTTTTGGGAGGTGGGGAAGATGGGGTCTCATTCTGTCATGCAGGCTGGAGTGCAGTAGCATGATCATAGCCCACTGCAGCCTCAAACTTCTTGGCTCAAGTGATCCTCCTGCCTCAGCCTCCTGAGTAGCTGGGACCAAAGGCATGTGCCACCATGCCCAGCTAAACATTCCTTCTTCTTCTTCTTTTTTTTTTTTTGCAGAATTATTGTTTAGGTATCATGTTGTTCATCTTTGAGTAGGGACACTTCTATCTCGGATGGCTATTTGTTCTGAATACTAGTTTCTGTAGCATTTTGCTCTACTCTTTATCAATTTAGCAATTGTTTGGATCCTCCATGTCCATCTTGATCTGGAGGTCTGGATGATCAGTGTTAATGTTCTGGCTTAGCTGCTGGGATCCCTGGGGAGGGTACAAATGAAGAGAGGGTGGTATGAGAAGCTGCAGCAGGAAACTGGTCTTTTCAATAATTAAATCTTTTTATTCCTCAGCAATACATTTTTTGTTTTTTTGTAATAGTGTCTAAGCAAGAAAGAAAAACAATCTGAACATTTCTTTTTTAACTTTCATTTTAAGTTCAGGGATATATGTGCAGGTTTGTTATATAGGTGAACTTGTGTCATGGGGGTTTGTTGTACAGATTATTTCAGCACCCAGGTATTAAGCTTGGTATCCATTAGCTATTTTTCCTGATCCTCTCCCTCCTCCCACCCTCCACCCTCCGATAAGCCCCAGTGTTTATTGTTCCCCTCTGTGAGTCCATGTGTTCTCATCATTTAGCTCCTGCTTATAAGTGAGAACATATGGTATTTGGTTTTCTGTTCCTGTGTTAGTTTGCTAAGGATGATGGCCTCCAGCCCCATCCATGTTGCTGCAAAGGACATGACCTTGTTATTTTTATGGCTGTATAGTATTCTATGGTGTATGTGTACCACATTTTCTTTATGCTTTTTAGGTTGATTCTTTGTCTTTGCTATTGTGAATAGTGCTGCAATGAACACATGTGTGCCTGTGTCTTTACGATAGAACTATTTCTGTTCTTCTGGGCATATGGGTCAAAGGATAGTTCTGTTTTTAGGTTTTTGAGGAATCATCACGCTCTTTTCCCTCATGGTTGAACTAACTTACACTCCCACCAACAGTGTAAAAGTGTTCCTTTCTCTCTGCAACCTTACCAGCATCTGTTGTTTCTTGACTTTTTAATAATCATTATTCTGACTGGCGTGAGCTGGTCTCTCACTGTGGTTTTGACTTGCATTTCTCTAATTAGAGATATTGAGCTTTTTTTCTTGTGCAGATTGGCTGCATGTATGTGATCTTTTGAGAAGTCTCTGTTCATGTCCTTTGCCCACTTTTAAATGGGGTTATTATTATTATTATTATCAAATTGAGTATTTTAAACAGAGGGATCTAATGCTATTATTGGTTATATGAGTGGGAAATGAGCTGAGAAGGCCAACAGGGGATAGTGCGGAAACCTGGAGAGGAGCAGCAATGGGAAATCCCCACACCCCAGGCTGGAGGGGCAGGGAGGAGACAGTGTTATTGGTGCCAGTGTCTGGCATCAGCTGGATGCTTAAGCAGTTTTTATGTGGCAGCTGGAACCATGGAGAAAATTGTCTCTATTGAGATGCTGCCTGAGGCACAGAAGAAGGGGAAAAATATCTGAATTTCTTCCTTCTCTTGGAAGAAATCCTGGGTTTCTTCCTTCTGCTAGAAGGAAGAAATCTCCCAGAAGTGCCTCCTGTTGACCAAATCCTGACGGATACAGGGGCTGGAAAAATGTAGCCTGGAGTTGTCAGCCCTCTGTATTAAGACCAGAGCAGAGGAAGAAGAGTGAGGAATGGATCTGAGGTCAAGACTGGCAAAGGTTTTTCCTCCCATAGAGATTCCGCAGCTATATAGAGTCTTTTGCAAGGTTATTTCCCAAACCCTATTACCCGCCCTGCCCCTCCCCCCACATGCACATATACACACATTTAATGTAAGATCTACTTTTTTATATTATGTCTTAAATGCTATGAACTCTTATCCATTTATTTTGTAATAGACATCTTTTTGGATTTTCAGAGTCCCAAGCACTTTCAGTTTTTTAGTTGATTCCTTTTGATCACAAGCAAGACTGATTTTCCTTTCTTTGTGGTTTCTATAGCCAATCCTGTGAGCCTTCCTGCTCCTGGGAACTCTTAAGTTACCACAGTCTCAGAAGAATTCTGTGTTTGGTGTCCCAGCAGTCTCTGAATTCTAGAACAACCTGTTCAGTGCCCTTGGGGTCAAGGAGGCATGTGCCCCCCAATCTGATAGTCATTTGAGTTAAATACTTCCAGTGTCACCTCTTTTATGGGAAGAACTCTTTTGCCTTGCTTCTAACCCAGGAGTTCTGCTCTCAGTAAAACAGCTCATTCTTCTCCCCAGAATACCCAATTCTGTAGCAGTTATGGGGTTTATACCAGTAATTTCCTCTGCTCATACCCATTCCTAGTATGTCATCTTATATAATTTCTACAATGGTTCTGCAAATATATGTCACATAGGCAACCACTATTTCTTACATCCTACTCAGGGCTGACATCATTAATTGATTAGGTTGATTTATTTAGTTCATTATTTAAGTAATTGATTTGGTTGATTAAATAATTATGACTAATTGATTATGCTCATTTTCTGATGAAAACGACCTTAGAACATTTCTTAAGATTATGCTGGAAGTCACTCCCAATAGCATGTGAAAAGAACATGTATTTGACATACTGGATTTGGTAGCAAGGTCTAAGCTTCAGTTCAAGTTTTTAACAGACAATGGTTTGTTATGAGGCAATGAACATGAGGAGTCCCTTCAAGTTCATTGAGACATTGCCTGATTTTGCTTTGAAAATTTTTCCCTTTATAAGAAATCTTATCAGGTATCGGTGATGCTGATAACAAGAAACAAAGAGAAAGAAGCAAATAAAGAGAAAGTGAGACCGAGTTCCATTATATGCTCTTTTAGATTGGGTTCCTTGGAAACAGACCCTGAGATGAAGAGCTGCATGCAGATTGTTTACTGGGAGATACTCCTGAGAGGCGTCTATACAGAAGGGGGAAGACAGCATTGGATAGAGGGGGAGGCTGATCTGCGAAGCATTTCCAACAGAAGGCTGACTTGATTCTCCACAGATCTCTGCAGGGGAATTTCTGGGGTGGGGCTGGAGGGTCTTGAGAATTGTCCCAAACTGAAGCAAAGGTTAAGCCTTTATGCCCCTACATCAGCAACATTGGTTTGGGGTGTCCCCTTGTTGAGGGGAGAGCAGTCTTGGACAAGGCAGTGCTGGTTCCCAGTGGGATATTTTATCCCAAACTTTGCAGGGTGTTCTTTTTTTTTCTCTTTTTCCTGTCACAGATGCTGTGATGGATCTTTGGCCCATGTTGCAGTGCTAGGGTTGTACCTGCAGAATACTACTTTTTTAATCTAATAATTTGTCTTTTGTTTTGGAAGAGATGATCTAAGTCAGCTTGGTCCCTACAGACTCTTCATTAATATAAGGGATTCCTAAATCTAAACTCTTCATTAATATAAGGGATTCCTAAATCTTCATAGGGCTCTTCTTCTTTGGAGCTCATATGTCTTACTGAGATACTACAAAGCACTTGTCATTTTTTACAAATCAAGTCCAATTAGCATAATGTCATTGATATTGTGGACCAATATGGTGTTTAGTGAAATGTCCAAGTCCCTTTGGACTATCTTATGACAGAGGCTGTGAGGGCAGTTAGCAGAGAGTTAACTCTGTTAATGAAGCCCTGTGGGAAGACCATAATAGTGTATTGTTAACCATCCCATATTGAATGTGAACTGCTTTCTGATTCTTCTTTTGGATGGAAATGGAAACAAAAAGTTAGCCAGCAACATAGTTATGGCTATGATGATGAAATTTGTCTTAGTCTGTTTTGTGCTTGACAAAATATCACAGATTAGGTAATTTATAAAGAATCGAAATTTATTTCTTACGGTTCTTGAGGCTCAGAAGTCCAAAGTCAAGGTGCTGTCAGGTTCAGTTGTCTGATAAAGGTTGTTCTCTACTTCCAAGATAGTGCCTTATTGCTGCATCCTCTGGAGAGAAGGAATGCTGTGTCCTCACAAGGCAGACAGGCAAACCGGCCAAACACTGTGTGAAGCCTCTTTTATGAGTACCCTGATCCCATTCATGAAGGAGGAGCCCTCATGGCCTAATTACCACTTAAAGTCTCCACCTCTTAATATTATCACATTGGCAATATCTGAATTTTGGAGGAGACACATTCAAACCATTTGTTCTAGTAAAGATACCACATTGGCATAGCAGCTGCCATTGAGACTTCTCTTTGATTAAGGTTGTGACAGTTTTGGTGCTGAAGCAGGCACATACTGGCCTGTAAGAGCCTACTGTTCAATTTTCAGGAGCCTTGTGAGCTGGTTGTTAAACCTATGGTGGGACCTTTATACTCTGGAAATTGGCAAATACTATATAGCAATCGTCCCTTGACCCCTGGAGAGCCTGTTGTTAAATGTTTACCAGCATGTCATTGTTGGTAGTCCACTGTCATTTATCATGTATCATGATTCTGCTCCATGTACCTTTTCCCTTTGCTGATTTTGCTTTGTTTTGCTGCAATAAATCACAGCTGTGAGTATGACTGTATTCTGAGTTTTGTGAGTCTTCCTAGTGAAAAATCAATAGAGTTTTTGTAGGGACTAGAGTAGTAAATAAAATGAGGCTATCATGGCCATCACCAGTTTTGCATTCTTCAAAATTTTGATGATGGCACTACATTTTGCCATTTCCCCTGGGATATGGTATTGTCTTTATTTATTGCCTTGGATAGGGGACAGTGGGAACATTTCAGTGGCTTCCTTTGACTTTCCACGCTTCAACAGCTTTTGCACCACAGATCAAGAACTTGATGTAAGAGTTCTGCCATTTATCATGTATATCCATTTGAATTACACATTTGGGTACAGGGAAATGATCACTGGATGGATCCATGAACCCACTGGACCCATCGGGAGATTGGAGCTGGGTCATTATTAGCCTTCACCTCACCCTATTATAATGGGAAGCACAATGGAGCTTTGTGTCCCTGGATATGACAGCCCATTCAGACCGTGGGTCCAATAATTCTTGTAAGTTTTGAGCACAATACAAGGAAATGATCACTGGCTGGATTAATGGACCCAGTGTAGCCTTAGTGAACTGGACGTGGGTCATGACTGGTCCCCATATTTCTCTATTCAAATGGAGGGGCATAATGGTGCTTTGGGTCCCTGGGAATCGAAGTCAGCTTACACTTAGATCCTTGTAAGTTTTGGGTGTTCCCATTTTTCCACTGGACAGTTATCTAAGGAAATGGCTGTTGATCTCTTTGTGGAAGAACTTGAAGAATTACTGCTAAATACACTTCTGTGGTATTGCACGGTTTTTTTGTCATGGGGACCTGGCTTCTCCTTCAGTCATTCTTGAACTGAGAACTGGCTCAAGTTCAGATGCTTGTTAAACATCATGACTTCTTATTCAGGCAGATGTTTGCAGGCTCTTGATCCTCTGTTCTTGATGTTTTTTAGTTGGATAATTTGTGCAACATCTTTGATTGTCAAGAATGTATTTCTTACCCCTTTTGTAAAAGACTGCCCTTGGGGCCCTTCTCTGGCACATTTCTGGCTGGTTGGGGCCCCCTAGACTTACCTGGTATATCCTCTTTAGCATACCCACTTCTCTGACCTTTAAATGCCCCTTTCAGACCATTTGCCATATCAGTTTTGGTATTTCTAATTCATTGGGCCAAATAGATGGATGGGCCATGATATTTTTCAAGCTTTTGAGAGCCATCCTTGCAGTGTGTTATACTCTCTCTGGAGTATTTGCCCAGACTTGAGTATCGTGGGAGAATGTTCCCACACTGATTAATTCTCCTTTGTCTAACTTTGTGTCCTACAGCCCCACCTCTCAGGATCCATTCCCATGCACACTTTTGCAACTTCTGCTGGCACATATTAGCCAGAGCTTACAGCTTCTTTGGTATATAGTCCCTGGCCTCTTAGCAAGCCCAGTACCTCTCTGGTTAGGGTGTGCTGAAATTTAACCTTGCTGTTTTTCTGTTGCTTAAAGGAGCTGCAGGGGTCGGGGGAGGCAAACATTATTTTTTAAGGCATGGCATCAATCAGGGTCCAATCAGAAGACAAAAATCACACCAGTAATTTGAACAGAGAGACTTTAACCTAAGAAGTATTAAGTAGTACAATATGTTTAACTACAAAAAGGCATAAAAGAGGGGTCTAAGGAAGATAAAAATAGTACACGTGGAAAACAGCTACCACTGCCAGAGCTGAGGGAGAGACCAGGAACTTAGAAAAGATATCTTCTCCATCTTCCTCCGTCGAGGCTGAGGTCCAAACTCCCTTGGAGAGGGTGTGGTTGCCATGGGAACATACAGTGTGTTGGTGAAGAAGAAACTTAGTAGAAGGCACGGATGGAGCTGGTCTGCAGAAAACAGCCCACTGGGTGGTGGAGAAAATTGCTGGAGGGTGCAGGGAGGCTGGAATTGGTCCACAAGAGCTGGTAAGGTGAGCATTACTAGGCCTCCTGCATGCTGTTCTGCTGGCAGCGAGGACAAAGAAAAATGGCCCTATGGAACCAGTAAGAGAATCTCCTTCCTCTGGCTGTGACCTTGCAGTGTCACCCCAGTGCCCTTTGTTAATAAAGATATTATACCATGGGAAAAGAAAGCAATGATTACAAGCTCTAGCTCTAGGATCACAAAGCAGAGCAAAGGAGGATGGATTGGAGCTGAGAGGAATAAATTGATGACTGGCACAAGCACTGTGAAAGTTTGGAAAATGTGGCACCGAAGTCTGTTTGTACCTCTTTGCCATGCCCCCCATCAAGACGTAGAGTCTATCTCTCTACCTTGTTGAACCTGGGCCAATCATGTAACTTGCTTTGACTGACAGAGGAGACTGGGAAATGATGTGATACTTACAAACCGATGCCTCAAAAAGCCATGCAACTTTTATTGTCTTCTTCATGGAGCCCAGTGGCCATGCTGTGAACTTTGTTATATAGATAGGCCACATGTAGGAAAACTTAGCGGTCCTGAATTACAGCCCACCAACCCACTGCCAGATGTGTGAGGAGATTTGTGGGGACAGTTCAATCCTAGTCAGATGACTGACTGACTGCAAGCTCAGGAGAGAATCCCACAACAGCACATAAAGCACAGACAAACCATTTCAGTTCATCCTAGCCACAGATGCTAGCCCACAGAATTGTGAGCAAATAGATGTTTGTTACTTTAAGCCACTAAGTCCTGGGGATGATTTGTTACATAAAATTTATAAGTCCGGGTAGGGTGGCTCACGCTTGTAATCCCAGCTCTTTGGGAGGGCAAGGTGAGAGGATCACTTGAAGGTAGGACTTCAAGACCAGCCTGGGTAATATAGACCCCATCTCAGCAACAACAACAAAAACAAATAAGAATAAAAATTAGCCAGGTGTGGTGCCACACACCTCCCACAGCTACTCAGGAGGCTGAGGTGGGAAGATACCTTGAGCCCAGGAGTTTGGGTTACAGTAAGCTGTGACTGTGCCACTGCATCCCAGCCTGGTCAACAGAGTAAGATCCTGTCTCCAAAAAAAAAATAAAAATTAAAAAATAAAATTAAATTAAAAAACTATAACCGATAGTGTAGAAAACAGCAGGCCTGGCTGTTATTCTTTGAAAGGCTTGCTGATAAGGTTAGCCTTTGACTAGTATTTGTAACTTGGGTTTTGGGAAGGTTCCTACCATTCCTGGAATGGGTAAGAGCGGCTCACTGTGCCTAAACTGTCTGTGCAAACAACATGGTTTATACTAAAACAATGTGGTTTATTTCTGGGAGTCTGGAATATTGGTACTTGCCACGTAGAGACTGCCTACATGATCAGCCCTCAGTTAAAACTCTGGGTGCTGAGTCTCTAGTGAGATTCTCTGATTGGCAACATTTTCCACGTGTTGTCACAACTCATTGCTGACAGAATTCGGTGTGTCCTGTGTGACTCCTCTGGGAGAGAACTCTTGGAAGCTTATGCCTGGTTTCCCTGGGATTTCACTCCATGTCCCTTTTCCCTTTGTTGATTTTGCTTCGTATTCTTTGCTGCGATAAATCATAGCTGAGTATGACTCTATTCTGAGACTTGTGAGTCCTTCTAGCGAATAATCAAATTTGGAGTGGTCTTGGGGACTCTAAACACTAATATAGACACTCGCTTCAAAGCAAATTGCAGGGCACTATTTCTACCAAAGTGGGGTGGGCTTCTTCTGCAGACCCAGAGGCCTCAGGGGAATCTGGGAGCTGAAATTCTCAATGGCGTTACTCAGATATCCCCATTCCAAGTCTCAGGGTCCTAGGGTTTTCCTAATAGAGCTTGATCTCAGCATAGGAAATCTTGTAGGATGAGAATTTGGCTTTCTCTGAAGCTCTGCTACCTGTGAGCCTGATCATTCTCTCTGTGCATCCGCTGGCTACCTGAGATCAGCATTTCCTTAAATGTTGCCCAGAAGTTGCTCTGGCTTTCATAAGTTTACTTGAACTGTTGAATGACCGTCTAATTGTAATCTCTCTGCAATCAATCAATTGTCTGGAGGAATTCCTTTTATTTTACATATCCCACATTCTTCTCAAGGGCCAGAACTATCTCAAAAGTGATTGCATCCACTTCCACAAGGACAAATGTGAATAGTGGCAGCACTGCAGTATGCCAGGGCCTACCTCTTCTCGACCTTCCACCAGGGTGGCTCTCCATTCTCATGCAGTTGGTGAGCGATCCAGCTCCAAGACCCTCATCACTTATTTCTGTTACTACTACAACTTAATTGTACATGTGTAACACATGTAGAGCTTAGTATATGATTCCACATAAAAGAACTCCTTTATTTCTGGAATTGCCTTGAAGGGAGCGTTGGAGTTGCTGTTCTCTCTGTTGTCAAGTGAGGGAATTAAGCCTCAGTGGAGTGATAGCCCAAAGTCAGGATTCTACTAAGTTGCAGAGTCAAAGTCAACCTAGATTTTTGACTCCATCATTCTTTCCTACCACATTGTGCTGCTTCTCCAAAGAACTGGTGAGGAAATTGCTAGATTTGCATTTGCTTATTCAAATTCTTATGATCACCTTAGTATTGATGTGCGTGGTAGCAATCTACACCAGATACATTTGACCTAAAAGAATCAAGGGCACAGAAGAGGGTGAGGAGCTTGTCAACCTTTAATGTGCAAACAAGTCACCTGGGGATGGGAAATGTTAAAATGTAGATTCTGATTCTGGGAGTCCGTATTTCTGACACGCCCCCCAGTTGGTGCTGATGCTACTGCTCCTTAGCCTCACAGAGTAGCTAGGTTCTTAATAGCAAGGTTCTTGAAGAATCAAAGTAAGAAAAATTTAGGAATATTGATTTTTTATTTTCCAACTTTTCAATGTGGTAAAATGCAAAACATTTTTCTACATTAACTCAATCCATAAACACTCCAAAAAAAAAAAACACACACACTAAAAACACGCTTAAAAAGGGGGCAAAAATAAAGCTGCAGAATTTTTCAGATTTTAACCAGCCATAAGATAAAAATATCAATTTCTAAGAGCTTCATTCAGGCATTTGATTGACGAAGCTCATAACAGCGAGTCAGTTAGGTACCCATCCTATGCCAGAATTCCCTTCCAGTTTTACAAGGACAAGGTAAAAAGTCACAGCCAAATTTTGATCAATTCATGGAGACCACACTAAATCATTCTGGAGGATGACAAAGATTCTCTTGTAGACTAAACTCTAATCAACTAGGCCCTGCATCCAACTAGGCCCTGACCTTTGGACTTTCGTATTCACTGAATTCCATGCATTGTCCAGTTTTAGCAGGAACCCCGTTAAGTCAATGTAGACAGACTGTCCTACCTGTGATATCTGATCACCCTTGATATCTGATGGAGTTCTTCATCCTCCACCCACCAGCTCCTCAGGTGATGTCTGGCCACCCTGGCCTGCTGTCAGCAAGAATCCTGTTAGGTCAGTTTGGGCAGAGTCCCCCTTACCCCTGAGGTTTCCCCCTTTTATTATTATTTTTTTTTTGAGACAGAGTCTGTTGCCCCAGCTGGAGTGCAGTGGCAGTGTGACTTTCTCCACCACAACCTCCACCTCCCGGGTTTAAGTGATTCTCCTGCCTCAGCCTTGTGACTCCTTCTTGGAGGTCTGGAGGCACGTGCTTGTAGTGGCACTGCCATGTAGCCATGCCTGGCTAATTTTTGTATTTTTAGTAGAGATGAGGTGTTGCCATGTTGGCCAGGCTGGTCTCGAACTCCTGACCTCAAGTGATCCGCCTACCCTGGCCTCCCAAAGTGCTGCGATTACAAGTGTGAGCCACCACACCCAACCCTGAGGTTTCTTCTTAGCAATTTCCCATGGACTGCTCCCCAGCCTGCCCCTTGACCTCCTTGCTTGTAAATTCCCACTTTTCCTTGTATTCTGAGTTGAGCCCGATTTCTCTTCCCCACTCCAAAACCCCACCGGAGTAGCCCCTTTGAATAGCGTTTGCCTCGCCATTCTTTAACAAGTATCATGAATAACTTCTTCCTTCACAGGGATCGTAGTTGTGTTGGGTGATCCAGGATCCAGCTTCAAATTGTAAGAACTTTCTCAGTAGACCTCAGAGAAGTTTCTGGCTGTCTGTGATAAATTTTGGAAATCTCTCAAAATGACACCCGTTCCCAGACCCACACTTGCTTTTTGGTTTCTGTATTGTCAAGGTCAGCCACAGTGCAGCTGACCTGCAACTTGTCTCCTCTCTAACCTTGTCCTTCCTTCTTGCCAGTGGTCAGCTTTCAGCTCCTGCTCCCACCATCTCTAGCTTTTCTTCAGGGACTGGAGTAGGGCACGGCCACACAGAAGGTCATTTCAGAGTTAAAAATTGAGGCAAATGTTACAAAAAACTAAAGTGGTGACGACCTTGGAAATTGAGGTTGGCTTCTTAATCCTGGGACATCTGGTGGCCTTAGCTCAAGCTCCACAAAGCCTCCCTGTGGCTTTTTCTGGAAAAAAAGAAAAAAAGAAAAATCCAGCAGGCAATTAAACTCAATCCCCTACCCCACTTCTCATGTTCCGTACCAAACCACATTGCCAGCCTGTCATAGAGTTCTTTTCTTGACTGCCTTGTGACCCAAATGACAAAATATTTCCACTCAAAGTTTTGGGCGCTTCACCTCCCTCCTCTTTTTTTTTCCTATAAATGGAACCCCAAAAGTTTGGGCTAGATATATTTTTTCCCTTTTTAAAAATGGACTTTTTCCTTCCAGAAGCAATGATTCAGGGCCGACAATTCAACTTATTTATTTGTCTACCCATCCATCCCGTTATTTATTTATTTATTTGTTGTATAAGGTAATAGCTTATGGTACTTACCCAGAGCCAGCTGTTTGCAGGATGCCGAGAGCAGGTGGTCTGGGAGGCCTCTGATGAATTGCAAAAGACACTCACCAGCTGCCGACACTGTGTGTAATGAGCAAACCTGCAAAAATCTTTATTTTCAATTGGATTGTACCTTTAAGTAAGCAAGGGAGACAGCCAGTATAACTACAGACCATGACCAACAACCCACATAAACAGTGTGCAAACACAAGTGATTAATGTACCACTATTTCAAAACATCTAAAGCTAATGAGTCAGATTTACTAGGGTGCACAAGAGAGGGGAGAGGGATGTGGAGGAGGAGAGAACAACTTAATGGGCCTTAATAGCCTTTAGTTGAAGCCTAAGAATTCTCCTGCCTGTGGTCCACAGTGCCATCTGAGCTGGTAAACAAACACCCTGCTGGCCCACGAAGGCCATTTTCTTTCTGGCCATTCAGGGAGAGGGGTGTTCCAGTTTCAGGAATAGAATGAGGGGAGCAAGCTGGTGTTCACTGCACCCTCCAGTGATCTCTGATGATATGCGGGGATAATGGGTTACAAAGACAGACATTAATAAGGTAAGATAAGAGGGGGGAGGTTTATTAATTTTTCAAGTAAGTTAGGATGCCCCAGGGCATGGTAAAAGTGTAAAGAATCTGGTGAGCGATGAGGGGCTTGCCTGATTAATGCAAGTCAGCTGTCCTCCGAGGGCCATAGCAATAATGATGAGATTATGGAAGAACCTACTGAAGACAAATGAGATGCACGTGGAATAAAAACGAAGTGTCCTAGTTACTCTTTTGGAGTGCATGGTGGATTTTTATTAAGGAAGAACAGAGGTACAAACGACAGCCTGAGGAAGTGGGACTCTGCTTGTTCTGCTCAAGTGCTTTCCGCCTGGGCCTTCCAGGAGTTCCGGGCCTGCCCTGGAGAAGGGCTGCAAAGGCAGTGCATCCAGCAACAAACACCTTCCACGTAGGCAGACCAGAGGGAACAGGGCTTGGTGCCTCCACCGGGCCCCCATGGCCTGTGGCTTTGCCTCCAAGCACTGCCGTGCACCGCCCTCCCCTTCCTGCTGCTGTTTCCTCCAGGATGTGCTGGGAGCTGGGCTGCCTTGTGGTTCAGACGTCCCCTATCTGTTTCTGCTCTGCCACTGCTGACCGATTAATTTGGAGCTGGAGAAAAGAGAACTTGCATTAGTTTTCTTTTCCTTTTCAGAATGCTCAGTAGGTATTATGTCCTGTCTCTGTATGGTCCTCATCTTGCTTGTGTACTTCTCTTCCCTGGCTTGCCATTCAGTCTGTATCTTCCCATGGAGGCAGAGGCAGCGTCCCCACTCTACCCCAGCCTTTGACATCCACGTGCAGACAGTGGCGGCAGGGACCCTTGAACTTCAACATGCAGAGTTATTTGAGGAGCTGGCTAAAAAGGCAGCTTTAGGTCTTAGCTTCCAAAGAGTTCGGGCTAGATACCAGGAATCTGCCTTTTTAGTAAGCACTTCACAGGTGGTTCTGATACTAGTGTGCTCAGTTGATAGTTTGGGAAACACTTTGAAAGGGTATGAGATGGACCGTGGGTTGCCTGTGATTATTCTGAATGTCAAAGTGCCTAAAATTTCACTGTGGATGATTCGCCTTTTTACATCAACTCACAAGAGTTCATAGATGTCAGTCTGCCACCCCCAACTCCCACCATGCAGTGGTAACCCCTCAAATCATTTTTAGAAATGACTCCCTTAGTGTGAGTCTGTTTATCACACTAGAGCAGACAGCTTAGAGCATGATGGCCAGACTTCTAGGCAAAGAGTCATGGATCAAGTTGGAAAGGAGGAGGCAAGGGAGCAGAGGACAGCCTGGAAGAGCAAGGACAGTTGATGGGGAGGCAGGATATTGGCAATGGGTCCCCTGGGGCCAAAAGCAGAAGTGGGGGAGATGGAGAGGAGGAGGGTGCCAGGGGACAGTGGCGAAGCCAGTGGTTCTCAAGTTTTTTTTTTTTTTTTTTTTTTGGTAGCAAAGCATTTCTTTTCAAATGAAATCTAAGTGGAAATTCCAGTTGATAAAGCCAATTAAATAATGTATTAATATACATTTTATTTCAAATGTATAGCAATTATCTTTATAATGATAAATTATATAGATGAAGCTGTTGGAATGAACACAAAAAGTAGAAATTGGTGGCTACAGATAATAATTCAGCCTTAGATCACCTGGAATCAGCAAATTTGCTCAGATAAATGCTGTAAATGACAAGTTTGTTGGCAGTTGGCTTTGCAATTTTAGGAGATTCTCTTAGTCAAAGTGACCTGGACTCTTTGCATGAGGAGCAACAGGAAATTTATATTTTAAGGCTGGATCACTCATGATATTTAGTAAATATTCAAATTCCTCTCATTGAAAGGTCACTGCAGAAAGCAACCAGGACATTGGAACAAGAGTTTAAATAGTCTCTGACATGGTACAACCTAGCTTACTATTGCACAAATGCAATTACCCTACAGGAAAAGAAAGCCCCAAGCATAGGCAGGAACCCTTGCTGGCATTGGAACAAGCCTTTCACTCATGTGCCGTAAGATGTGCTTTTAAGCAATTTTACTTGAACTGCCAGGCAGAGGCCAGACTTTATCCAAATATCAGTGCAACCCTACCACATTCCTAGTCAAGGAGACAGTTCTTAGAAACTATAAGAACCTCTATTCCCAGATCTGTACAAAACAATTTACTAATAGGCACAAGTTCACAATGTGCAAAAGGTTGTATGTTGTAAAAACATACAATTTATATTGAATTTATATTAAAAATGGAATGTACTTCCACGTGTGTTAAATTTATGTACTTACGTATTTCATGCATTGAGATTTACATATAATGTACATTTAATTTACAATAAAAATGTGTAGGGTTTTTTTTCAGGTTGGGGGTTAGAGAATAGGAGATAGGTGTCATACATTTGAAATACATATAAATAATGAAATTAAAACAAAATGTGTATAGAGCCCTTGGATGCTTTCTGAGGAATCCAGGATTTGGAAAATCAGAGTCTTGGGCCAAGACTGCGCCTAAGACAGACCCCATCACTAAGGATAAGGTGGGCAGCAGAGGCTGGACATTGAGGAATGTCTCAGAGTGTCTTTGGTAACACTAGATTTATCTTTCATCCAGCTACTTGTGCAAGAAGCTACAATGAGAAAAAAAATAGCAAGAAATAGATGAGGGAAGGAGGTGCTGTAGAGATAAAAACAAAGAGAGAAAAGGAGAATGAATTGTGCTGAGATAGAGATGCCTGGATGAAGAAGCTGGCCCTAGCACCCATAAAACTGGAAAGAAAGTGGGGCCTTGGAAACTTCTGGAAAGATGCAAGGAAAGAAAAAGGCAAGGGAATAAGATGGAGAGGAGGAAGAGAAACCAGGAAGCACTTCGGAAGCATGTAAATGACAAGGAAATGAGCAACAGCCTTTATTGGAACAGTCTGTGAAGTCTGTGCTAGTGCTGAGAGCTTTATTTTACTGTCCTGGCAAGGAGGTAGGTGCTCAAAGGACTTTGTCTTGGAAGCCCACTGTGGCTCCTCTGGGCCTGGCACTTTAAGCCCCGTCCTTTTGCTCTCACTGTTCCTCTCTGCCTGCTCCCTGCGGTCTCTTCTTGGCTCTCTCCCACTTAGCCCACCGAGGCCTGGCCATCCGAGTAGAATAGACTTTCATTTTCCTTAGGTCTGCACTGTGCGTACTGACTAACCCGCTTCCTGCACAGGTATGGCCCCTCTTCAGTGCCCAGCACCTCATCGCTATGGTAACGGAAGACACGCTGATCATCCGGATTTTGCCTCAGAGACTTGGGCTGTACAAGCTGCTTTCCTGGGGTAGCTTGTCCTTTTGCAGTTAACCGAGATGCCTGGGGAGAAGAGCTTCCCCCAACAGGATGGCAGGCGATGCTTCCAGATGCGGTCACTTGGCACGTCTGAGCCGAATGTCTCCATAAAAATATGATGTAATTAACAGAGCTGCAGCAGCTGGAACAATTCAGCACCTCACATTGATTTTCCATGTCTCCTATTTACTTTCAGTTTTTAAACTGTCTGCAGTGACAGGAAATCAAAGAATTATAATGGTGTGTGTGAGGGCCCGATGCTGGGTCGGCATTTCCTTGTGAAATCCTGAGATTAATCAGTTTCCTATCACTATCACTCAATCATCCCTTTTCACTTCTAAAGGAAAACTGTCCTCCAAAATGCTACGAAATAGCAGTCTAGTTTTGGATATTAAAAAAATCCATTGTATTATTTTAAAATTTGAGAGGAGTGTTTAAAAAAAAAGTTGGCCTGAAGCAATATTCACTTGTCTGTTTTCTCCTTCAAGTTTAATAGGAGTTGGCAAAGGCATTTGGGTGCAGTGAGACACAAGTACTATATTCGCCCTTCCCAAGTTTTGTGGGCTTGGAAAAGTTTCTTGGTGGAAACAAAGAGAGGAACTGCATTCCAAGTTTTTTCAATCACTGAAACGAAGGAAAATAAGTTTCCCCATATGTAGTTATTCATGAACCTTCATCTGAAGCTGGGTTGGTTGGCTTTCTCATAGTTGGTCACTGTATTTCCAGCTCTGTCAGGTGAAACTCAGAATCTTGGGTTAATTTCACTTTGGGATCCTTAAAATGCTGGAGAAAATAGGCAGAAAGCTGCGGCTGCAGTGGGGAAACAGGCCTCTGTCTGAAGTCAGCTTGCTCTAGATTGTGTTTGAAGACTTACATCAGATTTAAGTGGTCTTGCTTTTTTTTCCAGACTCCCTTGCCTTGGCAGATTCTGTGTCTTGGCCACGCTGTAAGAACTCACTTTTCTTTGTCTTTTTATTGATTCAAGCAATATAACCATTTCAGAAATAATTAGGAAAATAAAGAAGAAAATTGCTCATACTTCTACCGCTCAAACACAATAGCTATGATTGTTTCGGAGCAATTACTTTGGGTCATTTTCAAATGCTGAGTTTTGATATGATTCTAAGCATAATGTACAAACAACTTTACATGTTGCTTTTGCACTTAATCTATGTCAGAAGCGTTTCCCCATGTTATGATTAGCTTCAGTAAATATCTTTTTAATTGCTGCCCAACAGCTGGAACAATTCAGTCCCTCTTATTGACTTTCCATGTGTCCTATGGAAGTAGAGACACTGTGTTAACTATTTCTGTATTTTGGGACAATAGATCAAATCCATTTTTCACTGTAATTAATCCCATGATAAGTATCTTTATAAATAAGCCTTTTCTCTACGTAAGATAATTTCTTTAGGATAAATTCCTAGAAATTACAGGGTCAAAGTGGATAAATATTTTATGACTCTTGATATTTCTTGTTGATCTTTAAAGCTATTATGTGACTTTGTATTATCACCTAAAATGTTTGAGGAATCATGCTTTACGAGGGTATTTTATTGACTAAATATGCAGTACTGAGAGAGCTTTATGTGTGCAGTTTGATGATGCTGACAGATATCATGGAGATAAACATTTTTTAATTCAAAGATGTTCTGTTTATGTTTAACATACAGAAGTCAATGTTAAACATGATGCCTGTTTTGTTTAACGTACAGAAGTGACTTTATTAAAGCCATTTCTTCTAAATGTGCAATAAACTATGATTCTTTGCCTGGTTCTAATGTTCTATGTCATCAAACCTCATAAAACTAATTAGCATCATACCCCCTCAGTTTGCCTGTGAATTTTGAAGATGATATGAATTTCTCTTCCACATGAAATAGAATTTGGTGGGCATCCCTTTGCTGGGAATAACTCCTTGAAAAATAGAAAAAATACTGAGCGGAAAGAAAGTACATTTTCTGGGAAAAGAATAAGAACCCAGAGAGACGGAGTGAGAATTGTACCACAGAGTCCCAGCAGCAGATGTTCTGGGTGTAGAAACTCCCACCAGAACAGCTGCAGAAATGTAGAATCACATCTGGGTGTGTGACGCGGCTGCATCATTACCTACAGACGGCAAAACAGCCAGATGCTTCCAATTCATTTTAAGGACCAGGCTCCAGGTCGGAACCTGTGAATGTCTCCACTTCCCGACCAACGACTTATCAATTGCCGAGACAGCTCATGAAAACGTCGCCTCGCCGGCACTTTAAGGACAAATCTGCATTGCAGCAGGTAGAGGCAGAGTGCAGCTGCTGCACACGCGGCCCTGCAGCGCCAGCTCTGCTCTCAGGGTGGAGGTTAAAGCCATCAAAGCCCTTCCACATGATGGTTGCTGCATGGCTTGTCACCGGTGCGTGAAGCTTCTGAGGGCGTATTCTGTTTAATCTCTGCTCTAGTTCTTCAAATTCTCATCTCTCTCTCCTTCTTTTTCTCTTTCCTCTTTTACTGTCTCCTCTCTCACTCTGTGTGTGTGTGTGAGAGAGAATCTCAGCCTCTGTCACTCTTTCCTTCTCCCCAATCTCCCAAATGTAAGCTTCTCCCTAGGACAGTTGAACACATAACTCGGTGATCATCATGGTAGCAAATGGTTCTTAAGACTCGGACAAACACTGTGATTTCTGAGTGCACAGCTATTCTGTCATTTCTCTTGCCTTACATGGATATAGAAGTTGGTAAAAGTGGCCTCTGGTGATGGGGCTCCACCCAGCAGACAGGCAGATCGCAGACTTCAGCAGATTCTTGTCTCTCTGACCGAGTACCAAGAGTGCAGGGCAGCTCACAGGCCCTGGGGGAAGGACATTCAGTATATAACTCTTAGGCCCAGGAGAAAAGAGTTGTTCAGCCTAACCGACATGGAGAAACCCCGTATCAACTAAAAATACAGAATTAGCCGGGCGTGGTGGTGCGTTCCTGTAATCCCAGCTATTGGGAGGCTGAGGCAGGAGAATCGCTTGAAACCAGGAGGCAGAGGTTGTGGTGAGCCGAGATCGCGCCATTGCACTCCAGCCTGGGCAACAAGAGCGCAACTCTGTCTAAAAAAAAAAAAAAAAAAAAAAAAAGAGAGAGTTGTTCAATGTGAAAGCCTCACAAGAAAAAAGATACTCAAATGTGTAAATCTCAACCCCTACCCTACTGATAGTCAAGAGATAGGTTTCTTTCAGGAGTAGCCTGTGTACCCCTCTCCCTCCCCATGAAGTGAGCAGAAGCTGACCAGAAACATTTGGTGAAAGAAAAGCTATCTTCAACCATCACATGCTTAATTTCCTGCAGGACCCTCACATTTGTTATTAGAAGTATTTTTATTATGCCAATCAATGAAAACCATTCATACAGAGCTTGCAAATGGGGACGCCAAGGAAGTTGTCTCATCAGCCCATCTGAGGCTTGGATCCATCTCTTTGATTGTCATTCAGAGTCCTATGCAGAACTCTCTCTTGAAGGAAGAATTGTAAAATGTAACGGAATCATAGAAGATGTTAAGATCCACCAAAGAGTTATTTTTGAGGAGAGAGGATAATTTTACAGAGGAAGAAATGGAAGCTGAAAGAGGCAAAACTTGCCCAAAGTTTCAAAGTGGAGTCTGGCCCCAGATCCCAGGTAGTTGAGCACCAAGCTCCATTGTGTGTTCTTTGTCTTGCTGCCTCTTTGTTGGCCAATACCACGCCAGGGTCAAGTAGGATGCGGTTAACTCTAGAACGCCGGGCTTCTGGTAGTGAAGGTTATTAAACTTGAGTGACATGTTGTGTTGAGTAAAAATGATCCTAGAGTTGAAGAGATGAACATGTTATTCATGTCCATCTATGAGAGGTGTCTCCAGTTGAAACACTTCGTATTCAGTAAAATAATAATAATATTAAAGGAGTATTTGTTGAGGTGTGGACCAATTGCTGTGGGAGGGACTGTGAAGCACAAGATGTATATCCTGCCTTTAAGGTACTTCTAATCTGGTGAGGTTAGCAGAGATAGAGAAATCATTAAGTAATATATTCAAGATGGTGGAAGCAGGGCTATGAAGGTTTGTCTGTGCTGTGGAGTCCTAAAGGGAATGAATGTCCTGAAGCTTGGTGGGCAAGGAAACCCTTCAACCAGCGAGGTTTGGGGAAAGTGTTCTAGGATGGGGGTCAGGGTCTGAATTTGGAAAGGTGCAAAGGACTCCAAATATAGAGTAAAGGAGAAACAGTCCAGAGACTTGGAATTTGAGAAAAAGGGTGAAAATGAGAAATGATAAAGCATGCTCAGAGAGTGGCCATGTTGTGTAGTGTGTGAAGCAGAAAAGGCTGAAAAGAAGACTCAGAATTAGATTGCAGTAATCTTGATGACCCTAGTCCAAGAAAGTGGAAATGACAACACGTCAGCTGGGGCACCGCTTTGATAATAAGTGGGCTTCTGTAAACTCAGTGGGTGGTGTGTGGGCCGAAAGGACTACAGCTTGAGTTTAAGGCCAACTTGCAGACCCTGTGTGTTTTATGTTTTCGCCACCTCGCGCTTCTTTTGGCAACTATATAGAAGATTGTCTTATATCCTGACTTTGTCTACTGCTAAGTCTCTGTAGCCACCTTCCAACTCAAATGGGACAACCAGAAGGGACACGCCAAAGGTTGCCACATGATAGCCTCTGCCACCAAACACCTGTTCCAGAAGGAGCCAGTAGAGGATTATGACTAGTTCTTCACCACGAATTCATTAAAATTGGAAGAAAATACACACAAAAGGAAATCTGATTAGACCTGACTTGAGGTACAGGTTGAACATTCAGTAGAGTGGCTTTTGTGGCACGAAGAGGAAGAAGCCCTTTGGGCAGAACCTGAAGTGTTGTGAAATGGTACCCAACCCTGTGGGGGAACCCGATGGAGTGGCAGTGGCTGAGGACTTCTGTCCACGAGGCAGCTGCTCTCCTCCAGCCGTGTAATTTAGACATAGCTAAGTGTTCTGAGCTGGAATAGGCCATACTCCATATTTAGCGCAACTCCTCATCTCAGTAAATGTCTTGACACTTAGGTAAGATTAGGGAAGTGATCTGCCTGAGATCTCTCACTTTTGTTATGGAATGGCTGTGAGACCCCATTCCAAGCCCAGCTGTCTGCTTTGTTATCACTTCTGCTACCATTTGAGGACTTAAAAACTTCCTCTTACCAAGGCAAGAGGCTCATGCCTGTAATCCCAACACTTTGGGATGCAGAGTGGGAGGATCCCTTGAAGCCAAGAGTTCAAGACCAGCCTGGGCAACTAAGAGAGACCCTGTCTCTACGAAACAACAGCAACAGCAACAGAGAAAACCAAAATGTTATCTGGGCACGGTGGTGCATACCTGTAGTCCAAGCTACTCAGGAGGCTGAGACAGGAGGATCTCTTGAGCCCAGGAGTTCAGGAGTTCAAGGCTATGGTGAGCTGTGATCATGCCACTGCACTCCAGCCTGGGCAATAGAGTGAGACCCTGTCTCTAAAAAAGAAAAAAAGAACTTCACTTGGGGGCCTTTCATTTTATTATTTCTCCTAGAGCATATTTTCTTAAGACTAAGACAGCAATGTCTTTCTTATGGGCAATGTATCTTCATTGCTGAAGGTCTTAAGAATTATCATATAGTTTCATACAGGCAGGAAGTTACAGAAAACAAATATAATTTGAAGGAGTTAAGGTGCAGTTGAAGAAGTAAAATTTAGATCCTGGATCCCTATGTCCACCCACAGGGGTGGTGTGTCCACTTGCATAACTCCAGGGAGCATGGGTCATGTGGAGTTTGATGGGGAGAGCGTCCCCTGTGGTTGGGCAATGCAAGGCTGGCTCATGACCATTGCAGGTTCATCTCTGCCAGACTCTCCTGGGAGTCAGTACATTTTGCTTAGTTCCAATGTTATTTTTCTCTCAGTCCAAGCCAGAATCTTCCCTACATAATCTAAAAAGCAATTTCTTTCTGCTTGATTCCCCGATGCCCATCTTCTGTTTCTTTCTGCCTGATTCCCCAATGCTCGTCTTGCATTTCTGGCAAAACAGCACCTGTGCCTGGCTCAGCCTGGGTCTTCATGGTTTTTGGCATCAACAGCAGGCTTCCTGCTTATTCCTTCAAACCTTACCTCCTGTCCGTTCTGCTGTCTGTCTCATTCTCTCTCTCTTATCTATTTATTTATATTCATTATATGTATTATTTGTATAGTTATTTGTATAGCTATTAAAGTCATCTGTGTGGACATAATTTTAGCAATTTGGCCAGGTATGGGGGCTCATGCTTTTAATTCCAGGATTTGGGAGGCCAAGGCAGGAGATTGCTTGGGCCCAGGAGTTTGAGACTGAAGCGAGCTACGGTGATGCCGCTGCACTTACGCCTGGGTGGCAGAGCAAGATCTTGTCTCTTAAAACAAACAAATGAACAATCCCCTCCCTCACAAATTCCGTGACTCAATTTATCAGTAAAAGGTTTAAAATCAAACCTAGCAGCACTGTTGTTCCACTTTTCTCCACCCCCATTTTCTCTCCATTCATTGCCAACTACTTCTAGCTATTTTAGTTTTTTTCTCATGTACCTGCACATTTATAAATACTTTGCTAATGTTGCTAATGCTTGATTTATCTGTTTTAGATATTATCTATTTACTCTGTATTATGCTCGTGAAGCTTTTCTCTAATCATTCCCTTCCCCTCTCTCTTTCCTCTCAACATATTTATAGCACATTTTCATATTTATAGCCCATATTCAGGGTTTACGTTATTGTGGCAATATAAATATTATTTACTACTGAGCCAAACAAGTACTATATTTACATCTAGTCTATTTTACAATGTTTTCTCCAGAAGTTAATAACTGTCTCTTTTTTTTCCATTTGCTTAGTGTTCTGTGAACCTATCACTAATTTTCCTTGCATCTTCTGACAGCTGTGTAAATGCTTCTCATACAATTTTCCCCAAGTTCGAGATATTAAATAATACAGAATTCTCCCACCTGGCCCCTACTCCCAGCTTGGAGGCTTTCCTCCTAGAGTTCTCCAAACTCCCAGAGTCTGCATTGGTTGCTCTTCAGGCTCATTGAACAGTTGTTTTGGGATTCCTCTCCTGTGTTATTCTGGGGTTTGTTTTCCACTCTCTCCCTTCCTGGATTCCAATTTTGTTTTATTTGTCTTTGTTGATTTGTACTGCTATACAGGAACACCCGAGGCTGGGTAATTTATAAAGAAAAGAGGTTTATTTGGATCGCAGTTCTGCAGGCTGTACAAGAAGCGTGGTGCCAGCATCTGCTTCTGGTGAGGACCTTAGGAAGCTTCTAGTCATGGTGGAAGAGGAAGCGGAGCAGCCATCACATGGCGAGGGGAGGAAAGAGCGATGGGGAGGAGGTGCCAGGCTCTTCTCAACAACCAATTTTCATGAGAACTAAGAGTGAGAACTCACTCATTCCTGCGAGAATGGCACCAAGTCAATGATGAGGGACCCACCTCCACAACCCATACCTCCCACCACGCCCTACCTCTACCACTGGGGACCAGCTTTCAACATGACATAGGAAGGGTCAAATATCCACATCGTAGCACCTTGTTAGCTGATAAAATGTTTTGGGGAAACACTGACCCCAGTTAGTCTTGAGAAAGGGTGCATAAGAAGTGTATTTCCTTAGTCTGTGTTTATCTGAAAGTTCATTGTTCTACCCTCAAAATTGATTAAAAGTGTGTCTTGGTATAGATGTAGACTGAACATAGATGTAGACTGAACATTTTTTTTTTTCTTCTCAGAATATCAATTGTTATATTGTTGTCTGGCCTCAGTGTTGCTAGTAAGAGGGCGTGATGGCATTTTTATTCCTTGTCCTTTGTGACAGGCTTTCTTCTCTGCCAATTTACAATCTGTCCTATTTCTGATATTCTGAAATTTCATAATATTTGCTTAGGTAGTCTTTTTGGTTGTTGTTTTAAATACATGATGCTGGGCCTTCTCTGGAAACTCATGTTTTTCAGTTCTGGGAGATTCAACCACTTATTAGATTATTTCCACCCCATAATTCTCTCCACTTTCCCTTCTTGGAATTTCAGATGTTGGATACATTTCTTTTTCTTCACTCTCATCTTTTTCTTTGGCCTTTCAAGGAGAGTTATTCAACCTTATCTTCCAACTGCTCTACAGAATATTTTTTATCTTGGTTAATTCCTTTTTTTCATTCTGATTATACTTTTTCATTGCATCTTATTCTTGTTTCATGAATGCAACACTTTCTCAAAACTTTCTGATGATGATAATGACTATAGGGTTGTTTGTTTTTGTTGTTTATTTTTCTGCTCCCTCTATTGTCTCTATGTCTTCTCAGCCCTCAGAAAAACGTTTATTTTTTAGTTCTCGTTTTTCATAGTTGAGGTTTTCTTCAAATGTCTGGTGATCCTTAGATGTTTGTTTATAATTAAGAAGTGGTACACTAAAAAGCTAAGAGGAGACTATGTGCATGGGGTGGCTTGCCCCTCAGTAAGTGTTATCAGGATATGAGTGGGCTTACTTGATAAAGAACGTTTCAGGTGGAGTCTCTGTGAATCTTGTCCCTAGGGCCAGTCAGTCTTTCTAGAGAATTATTCTTCATTTTCGTGCCTGGAAGGTATATATCTGGGCACTTGTGTTCTGGAAGCAGAGACAGAAAGGGCACTTGGAAGACAGACTTCCACCTAGTGCCTTGTTTTCAGCCTCACACCCTGTTGTTACCAGAATGTGAAGATTCTCTGGTTGAAGTTCTCTAAAGAAGACATGTTTACCTGCCTGGAAAGGATGGAGCAGGGGATGGGTTGGGAGAGGCCAGAGGGAAAGAGCTAGTGTTTGGTAAGCTGGGGTGGAGTGAGGGAAGAAACAGATACATACTGTGTACAAATACAGACTTTTAGTCAGAACCTCTGCTCCAAGCCCCGGTCTCCCGCCAGCTTCCACGGAACCTGTGGTGTGCAGATGTCTAGTCTGTCAAGGGATCTGTGGGTGAACTTGTGTGTTCTTTCGTTATAGCCTCTTCTCCTTTGCTGAGGTAATTGCCATTTCTCCATCCCTTTCCCCCCTCCAAAAATCTGACATTTCTTACCCACAGTTCTTACCTCTCTAGTTCTTGCTGACTTGTGGGTTTACATCTTCTTAATTCTTTTATTGTCATTTCAGTCAGGATTCAGGTGGGAGAAGAGAGAAACGTGTATACAATATTTACCATATCTGACCTAAGGTCTCTTATTTTTTTTCACATGGCTTTCTGAAATCACACATAGAGGCCCAGGCATAGAGAACATCAGGGGCTGTAGTTCATAGCCAGTTTGCAGCAAACAAGAATTCCTTTAAGTCTTGGAGGCTGCCTCAAAGGGAGAAGCCTCACCCGGCTGTGGGGTCTCCTGGCCTCCCCTGCACTGGCTCGACAGTGCCAGAGGCCCCTCGGGGCATTGTCTCCCCTTGAGCAACTGCTGAAGTATCAGGCACAGGGGTGTGGGAGAGACAGACCTCTGGGATACCTTTTGTGCAATGTAATTGAGGTCCGAAGCAGCATTTTTTCCTATTTAACCACAATGCTCAGACTCACTCCAAACTACCCCATTACATTTATTAAAGGGAAAAATAAGTGAAGAAACCAACCTGGGGTTATGTTTCATGGAAAGCTTGTCAAACAAGAAAGGCTTTTCCTTCTTATCTACCTGTTCAACTTGTGAGTGGACTGTTAGCAATTAATATTTTCCAAGTTTTCGCAAGTGTCCTGTAGAGAACTGGAGAGGAGCGACGCTTATTAAAAGAATGTGATAAATATAAACAATAGCAAAAGGCTTTGCAGTTAAGAAAGTGCCAAGCAGAAAATAATATAAGACCAAAACAATCATAATAACCCCCTCCTCCCAACAAACAAAACAAAAGACATCACAGATAAAACTCCTTCTCTCTCTCCCTCTTTTTAACCAGGGAAGAAAATCTTGCTTGTGAGCAGCTGAATTTTGAAAATCCTTAAGAGATTTTTTAGATATTGATTTGTAACTGCAATTTTTTTTTTCTTTTATCACTGCAATGTTCATTCAATGTCATTGTTATATAATGTGTCAATGGTGGATTAGAAACAGGCCTTCCAATTCTTTTTAGGCTGAGCTTGGCAAGAATTTTGATGCTCTTTGAAATATGAAAGTTTCTGTTGCAGCTGAATTGTGTCCTATACCTTCACCCCAACCCAATCTGACCAGTGTCCTTATAAGAAGACGAAACTTGTTCACGGAGACACCAGAACAAGCATAAATAGAAGAAAGTCCCTGTAAGGATACAGCAAGAAAGCAGAGATCTGCAAACCAAGGAGAGAGGCCTCAGGAGAAACCAATTTGCCTACGCCTTGATCTTGAAGTTCTGGCCTCCACAACTGTGAGAAAATAAATTTCTGTTGTTTAAGCACCACACAGCTGGTGATATTTTGTTGTGGCAGCCCTAGCAAATTAATACAGTTCGTTTTCCACCATATTTGATTTGAAATTTGGATATAACAAAGAAGATCATAAAAATAGTAAGAATAAGATGCTTCTAAAAACCAACTTTTGCTAACAGTTGAAAAATCAGGTATTAGATCATGGTTAAGAAATTTGACACATATGGAATGACATTGGCCCCATCATCGCCTGTGAGCTGAAGGTCTAAGGTGTTGAGTTGAGCTGAGCTGAGGCGGGGCTTGCAGCGTCGGGACATGGAGCCTTAGACTCTCTGTCCTGAGGGCTTGTCCTCAGTCTGTTGTCTCTCAGTCTGGCAGGGGGAAGATCCTGAAATAGAAGGTCTCAAAGGGAAAGGGAAGAGTAGATTGAGGGTGTTTCCTGGTGGCAAGTGTTCCTGATGGGAAGTGAATCAGGGGTCCATTCTGCCCTCTCAAACACCAATCAGCACGGACAGCAGCAGCAGCCTGGGTTGTGGAATGCTGCAATGGACAGCTGGAGAAATGGCCTCTTACTCACACAGAAGATGCTTAATGGGCAGAGTGCCCTGGAGTCACCTGGGCCATCTTATTTCTCTCTTTCAGGCTGGGGAAGAAAGGAAAAAGTATGCATTCATTTAACTAGGTACTCAAAGTGCTTGTATCTGGGCTAGTAACTCAGCTGAGGAAACAGCTGAGCACTGGCCTGTTTGTAGTCCCATGCCTGGAGGTTGCAGGTAGTCACAATTCGCCAGAAGCCAGTGAGAAAAGCCGGGCCATCTTGTTTAGCCTGTATTCACCGTAAGGAATTGTGTCACCCCCTCTGCGAGTGCAATGCTCGTGCTGACCAAGGTCCTAGATCCAAACAGTGAACCACTAAAATGAGTAAAAATAAGGAGAGTTACAAAGACAGAAACAGAGAGGAAAGGAGGGAAGGGGAGAGGGATAGAGAGGGAGAGATGGAGATTCAGAGGGAAACAGCTAGAGACATGGGGAAAGCAGACAGAGAATAAACACAGAGATCCAGACAGCCTGGGGGAAAGCAAGTCCCCATGCCAGGGCTGACAGGCTGGGAGATCCTCACCCACGCACTTCAGATCTGACTCATCCCCACCTCTTAGACTGTTTAACCCATTGGAGCATCAAGGCTTAAGGAAGCCGTGGAGCCTTGTAAATGTGATATGGTTTCTAATGGATACCCTGTGAATTCCCTCAAGTGGAACAAAAAGGATGTGGGAACCAAGTTAATATTTTTAGGTTTTATTTAAATAGGGCGTTACGCCTGGGATTCAGTCACGTGAGCTGGACATCTCATCTAGGTGGGAGAGTCAAATCAAGAACTGAATCCTGGGGGCGGCCAGCAAGACTAGGGGCAAGGCATGTTCATTCTTCCTAAATGAGTCTTTATGGCAAGAGCGCTGCTTTCTCTCTGGTGCTTGTTAAATACTGTATTTATGCTGTGTATTTGTATACAGTGGGATTAAGGGACCAAACTGAATTACTGATGATGGTTGCTTGAAGGGGTGTTTGACTAGGAGATTTACACAGCGTTCTTAATAATCTTTTTTATTTATTTATGGAATGTTATCATTCCAAACATACAGTTCTGCCATCCCTTAGGAAAGATGCTTTCTATTTGAGGGCCACCAGCTCTGCATGTTGATTTGAAAAGAGATAAAAGAGCATCTGGCCACCACAGCACAGGCTGCACTTCCCTCCCTCTTCATTATGCAGAGAGCTGATGCAATTTTTGCTTCTTTCCTATTTATACAAATAAAGACCACGATTTGGGAAATATGTCATGCTGGCATTAAACACCACCAATCTTGCTGGGTTGAAATGTACACGTTCCATTAACAACAATTATATTGTATAATTAAGGTTTTGATCCCCAAAGTCTGACTTGGACGCTTCCTCAAATACCGATGGGTTTATCGAAGATGTTAAAATAAATATGCCCCTCCTGTTACCCACCTCCACTTCCCCATTCCTCGCCCCCCTTCCAAAAGCACCACCAATACTTGAGTCAATGACTTGGTCTGCAGTAAAAGTGGGGTTCAAGTGCCCTCTAGTGACTGTGTGGAAATGAAAATAGAAAAGCTTTGAAAGGGTATACAAATGCCTGCAAGCAGAATCATCGAACATTCCTGTACATTTGATGGGGCTCCTGTGTACGAGTCCACATGATCAACACTGGGTGCAGGCAGGTGATCTGGACCCCTCAGGATGAGGTTGTCCATACAATCCTGCTGTAATGGTACTCTCCATCATTCTTTTGTGGGCCTCTCAGTTCAAGTTTAGGTAGAAATTTCCCAAGGCGTATGCAGTCTTGGCACACTCCTGGGTAAACAGTCACAGGGAAAGGGCTAATGAGGTTCAAGCCCTTGCACCTGGGAGTGTCTCTTGACCCTTACTCCCCCACTGCCAACCCCACCACAGTCTTGGCACGTTTTACTCTTCTGGCAGCTGGAGAGAGCTCTGACCTGTGTCTCGTCAGTGAATGCTGGTGGTGGTGACAATAATGAATTTCTAATGGCAATTAACACAGTGACAGGGTTTATAAATTATAGATTATGACAACACTCCCTGCGATCTGGTTTTTTCCTTTGAAGACCACCTGGCTATCCATAACGGTCTCACCAGCCAAATCCTGTATTTGTGGGCCAAGACAGAAGAAGAACAACAATGAAAAAAAGCTGGAAATCTTAGAGCAGACTCACATCTTAACTAGGAGAGTAAGTGTTGGCCCAAGTGCCCCAGGACTGAAGCGAATCAGAGAATGTTAGAATGAGGCACACCTGATTCAGCCGCTAAATAGTCTGGTTGGCTGAGAATCAGAATTGAGGCATTTTTCTTTTCTAGTTCTCTTTGGTGAGGATCTGTGAGCATCCAAATGATGTGAAGAGCAATATGGTTAATCTGCACTACTTCGTGAGTACATGTATTCTGAAGAAAGTTGTGGTTGGGAAAGGTGGGGATGGTCACTACTCCATCATTCCCAGACAGGACTGGCAGTGTGTGGGTGTGTTGACGTGTTTCCTTGCTGAAAGTGAAAATTGGATAGATTTTCTTCCAGAATTGAATGATGGTGGAAGCATGATTCCTGGTTAGGCCTACACACATAGCACATGATTCTGTATTTAGTTACTCTTTAGAATCCCTAGGAGAAAACTGGCTCAGGATAGAAAAGGGAAGTACGTTGAAAATTTTGGTAGACTTCCTAGAAATGTGGAAGCATGCGCAATTTGTGGAGCTGAAAATGTTAAGGGGATTGAACAGATAATAAACTCATATTAATACTAAGGTGAATAGGGCAAGACGGATTATTTTGGGAGACTCCTGTGGCAGAAACTATTGACTACTTATCCCAAATCAACCAGTCCCTTCTTCCTTCTTAGTAGCATACTGCATTTGTTTAGAAACTGGGTTTATAGGAGCTTCAGAGACCCCTCCCTAGCCCTAGAGGCAAATATTGATTACAGTAAGACAATTGTGGGATGTGTATGGGAAGCCTCTAGGAAATGTTTCTCTTGAAATCCATAAAGGGAAGCCTGGGAGGAATACTTCCTCTTTGCTGGATGTGGCGTCTGCATGTACCATCTGGAATTGCTATAGCCAACTTACAAATACAGATGAAAGCTTTATCAACCTGCTGAGCACAGCAGAATGGAAAGATGCAAAGCACCCTGATCTTGGGAACTGGCCACCTTCAGACTTCTTGCTACATCAGGTAACACAGTTCTCTCATTGTTTAAGTCACTTTCAGCTGGGGTTTCTGTTACTTGGAACCCAAAGCATCTTAACTGATACAACCACTATTTGAAACAGTGTATAACAAGAATGTTGTCTTTGAAAAATCAACACCATCAGAAGACAGGTGCTGATAAAGCAATTAAATACAATGAGAAGGTCTTTAAGATCCCAGTTAGTTCTGACATGCCATGCTCTAATCCATGGATCTTTGTCATGGAAGAAAATAGAAGAACAAAAAGTTCATGGAAACTTTTGGGCTAAACCATTGAGCCTGCCTTGGGCAGTGTGAGTAAAATGTTCTCTATGTGTGATTCACACACTTGTGAAATTTAGACTTGCATTTCTGACTTTCCAAAGCAGAGAGTGAAACAGATTGAGATCTCTGCTTCAGCAAACCAATAATTATAATTGACTAGAAGAACTGTAAATTGTTTTCAATTGATGACTGAGTAATCACCTTATATTTAAGAATATTCACCCAAATGTCATCTTGAGCCAAGGTATGAGAATATGCCATGTGCCATAGAGTTCACAATGTGTTTTTTGACTAATAATCATAAATAAGTAGGTATTTTTTCTGAAAGACTTAGGCTATGATTTGTAAGAGTGTACTTTATATTTGTTAGGCAAGGCATGTCATTAATTGATATAATGTTTACAAGTAAATCCTCTTTAATATACTTCAACATTGACAGCCTTCGTAAGGAAGAACAAATAATGTAGTCTACGTATATATACAAATAGGGTTTACTTTTGTAATAAAATAAAATTTAGGGAAGATTAATTAGATGCATATTTATTTATAGGTATATTGGTTGAAAGAAACAAGCAGTTCACAGAAAGCACAATAGTTGTAGGGAGACCTTATTCTCAGATTTTCCAAGTCTATTTCAATTTCAAATATTATTTACTATTGTGAGAACAATGGGTATTGATTTTTTGGTTTGGGAAATATGATCTGTCAGAGGACACATTTTGCATTAACTCTACCCTGCAGCAAGCCCTCACATTGTGTGTGGAGGGGAGGAAGGGAGCAAAAGGTAGATGTAGGGGAAACTTCCTGGATCCATAACCCAGAGAGAGCTGTCCCCCTGGGCTTTTCCAGCACCCAGCAGGGGCTATCTACTCCCTGGGGGCACTGGCAATGACGCTCTTTTCCTGTTTCTCGTCTGCAAGGCTAAGCTTCACCTTCTACTTCTGCGAAAAAGTTAAAGGTTGCAAGTAAGCTCATCTTCCTCACTGATTTCTGCCCACCTGAAACTTGGCCTCCACCAGTCATATATTGTTCTGTGAGTGTGATCAGTGCACAGGAGGAAATGATTTTGCCAGGAGCTCTTGAAGCAGATAGCTTGAAGTATAGCTCAAAGGATAGTGTTGGGATAGGTCCTCACTTCCATCTTGACTAGAAGGTTGGGGGGAAAGGGAGACATTTCACATTGAGAAGATGACATTTAACTGTAGGGAGGAATATCCAGAAAAGGAATGATTTTACAGGCAGACAGAGGTAGGTTTGAATACAGGTCTGATCCTTGTTGTGTGACCTTGTACTTGAACATTGTTGAAATCTCATGATGCCCATGCAGGCTTGTGGTCATCAGGATTGACCAGATAGCATATGAGGAACTCAGCATAGCAGCTGGTTCACTGTCAATATCCAGTAACTCCTGGAAAAGAAATCAAGGCAATGAGTTAAATAACATGCTCTATAAGTGACATCTAAAAGTGACATGAAAATACGCCTTAAAAAAGTCATCAGGATAAGGAAAAGCTGTGTTCTGACAAAACGTAACCTGAAACCTATTGGATAATAGAATGAATTACAGGAGCTCAGCAAATCCAAGGATCTAATTGTCATACTAAGAGATTAAGCTTTTACTTCTGTGATGTGCTCTGAATTAGGAAGTTTCATTGATTACGTTCTTAAGAAGATAGCTTTTTGAAGGCCCCGTTTAAGATTTAGTAGCAACATTATTGAAGAGTTAGTGTCCTGTTCCCTTTTGGTGTTTTGGGTTGAACTACAAATCCTACACTGGGAGTCTCTCAAAATAAAAGTATTTTTAGGTGTTGAATTGAAGGCATTTTCAGGCAAGGATGCCAAGTTTCTTACAGCAACAATGCAGAAACCAGGCCAGTTCTCTACCCTTTCTGCAATTTTCTCTTTGGTCTAAGGTAGATCTGTGAAGTTATGTTTTTCTGTATGATTATTTCCACGGCACTGATGAAGTTATACTTTTTTTTTTTTAGTCATTTTTGTTCTTTTCTGTGAGACTGAATCGTTTCAGGAAAACAGGGTGCTTTAAGTGAATAACTAAAGTTGTCTTTTGGGTTGTCTTTGTTGATTCTTAAGGAACCCTCAAGAATGGAGAGTTGAATGGTAGGGTTAGTACTTAAATAGAATAGCTGAAGCAGAGATGACAAACATTGTGTGCCGATAGCTTACAGATCAGCGATGGAAATGGAGAGCATAACTCTGCACTGAAGGCTGAAATCGCCTCTGAGACACCAGCAAGACCAACATGGAGCCAAAGCAGGACTGATGGAGAGTGGCGCCGCCATTGTGAATGCTGGCATTGGAGCCCATTACAACCTGTATCCCAATGGCTGGACTGAAATGTGAACTTTCTAGTACTCCAGCTGTTCCTGAGATTCTTAGAACAGGGACACATCCTAGTTGGCCATCTGGAGGCATATCTTGGGTCTAACTTATGAGCAAGTGATTTAAAAAAAAGTGAGGAGCATCAGAATTTGGCCACTAACCCAGACTAATGACTCACAGGGTTGCCTATTTGGAAGTCATGCCTGCTACTCCCTGATCTTATTCATTTCTTAAGTGACATTTGATTTTTGAATTTGGGCCACTTATTTTCAAATTTCTGAGGGTGGTAGATAGTATTGGGGGAAAAAACACCTCAAATGTACTTTTAAATATAGATGAGCAGTGAGTATGAGGTGGAAGAAATCAATCAGCACAATTATATTTTGCAACAATTATAACAAGTCCCTACAGATAATAACCATAGTGAAATGATGCATAGTGCTTGTCCTCCTGTGACCTTCAACAACACCTCCAGCAGCTCAGTGGTCAGTCATAGGCTGCAGCTTCTCCAGATTAAAAATGCACCATCCTGAGGGGCCACAGTCACCTCTTAAGGTTCTTAGCATATTTTATCTGGGGTTAAGAACCAACTAGTATCTTTTACTTGATAGTGGGGTGAGGTGGGGTTGACACATGCAAGTGAGCTCAGGGACAACCAGCAACATAGAGAGATATAGGGCAAAGAGCTTTTCTAGACCAGAGCTTCACCTGCTGCACAAGCTGTTACCATTTTCTGTTGTGCATGGAGGCAATTGTTCCTCTGGTGAGAAACGCTTGAAATCATGTCATTCTAATGCCACCATTTAAAAGCTTTGAACCCATTCCAATGATTGCAACATACTTGAAACTTTCATCTCTATGTATATTCCTAATTATCTATTCCAAATAATATGCCAAGTACTTCTTGGTATTGCTTAATGTGACTGAAGAAAATATTAATGTTGTTAAGGACTTAGAGCAAATGTAATCTCACTTTGTTTTCTTATAATGGGGGTAAGATTAAATGACAATCTGAGGTTACTATTAATTTGCTCTTTCAGTGAATACATATGAAGCCCCTTTTGTGTTCCAAGCGTTGTTCTGGGGGCTACAGATAAAAATAGAAGAGCAATAGATAGAGCATGGTCTGCCTTTAAGGAGCTCACAGTTTGGAAGGGAAGTAGACCTAGCATCAAATAGTAACAATCGATTGTGGCATGTGGACAAAGGAGACAGGCACAAGGTGGTGACGAAGGGCTGAGTGGAGGCCCTGAATCCCAGCTCAGTACTGTTGCTGCTAGAAAGGGACTTACGAGTTCCCAGAACAAAGAACACTTTGTTGTTGTTCAGTCTTCATGGTTTAAAGAGCTTCATCAATGCGGAGTTATTTATGTTACTCTCATATACTGTTAGTTACAAGCATTTATGAACAATCATTAATCTGCCTACCAAGGTTAAGAAATAACTTTATATCCATACATGCTTTTTAGTTCCCAATGGACTGGCTTTCACGTGCATTTTCTCATCAAAATTCAAAAACCTATGAAACCGAAGGAAGGGGCTTAATGAACATTATCCCCATTTTTCAGATAAGAAAGCTGAGGTGAAGAAAAGTGAAGAGACTAGCTCTAAGTCATAACGCTAATTAATTGGCAGATTGAGCCATGTGAATTGAGGTCTTTCTAACTGCTTGGACCATGAGTGCTTGTGAATAATCCAATGCTGAGAAGACTCATTCCTTGAATGAGTGTCATTCAATGTAGGTTTCACATGTGGGTTTAATAGGAGTACTAGGTTGGTCATTCCCTCCTTTTAGAGACTCTGGTTCTTTGAATCCTGCACTATGTCACTCTGCATGTTTCTTGTATACTTTTCGTTATTCTCTCTCTCTCTCCTCTACCTGCCAGGTAAGTGCTGGTGCTCCACGGGGCTGACCCTGCCATGTGTCTTTCTATCTCTCACACACTCTGGACAATCAAGCACATTTTCAGGGCATCAGTACCGTGTCCCAGATTGGATTTTCTAACTCTGACCTCTCCTCAAGCATCAGAAAAATATACCAGCTGCCTGCAGGACGTCTCCTGTGGATCCCCGGAAGTCCTCTACATTCCTGCCATGTGATTCTTCCCTCCACTCAATACTGGAACCCTCACTATTATTCTTAATTCACTTGATGTCAGCATCATCCGCCCAGACACCTAGACTCAAAAGCCACGTGTTTTGTCTCCCTCACAGGTCACATCTAACTGGATCATCACGTCTTCATTTGGTCCTCCAAATATATTTTTTGAAATCTGTTTCCTCTTTCTCATTCCTGTTGCCACTGTCCTATGTATTTTAATGGGTCCTCCAGTATGTCTGTGGGTTTCTTGAGAGCATATTGAGGTAAAGGGCAAGTGATATATTCATTCGAGCATTCATTCACTAATTAACTTCACAAAAAATTGAGACAGATCTCACAGCTACTGAGAAAAACTGGGTTGATCCTTTTGAGAAAATTGAACTTGACCTGGAAACCTTATAGCCTTTTCTCATCCTATCTAGGTTAATTAACCCTGTATTACATAGCTCTCAGGCCTTCACAATTTCACACTGGATATCTAGCTATTGTCTAGCCAGAGAGCAAAGATTAAATGACAGTTCTTATCAATTATTCCCAAAGTAACCTCTCTCAAAACCATAAGATTCTGCCAAGTAAATGCCTGAGGCTTTGATTAAAAAGATGTTTTGGCCACAAATCACATCTCTGATTTTATCAGAATTTTTCAAAAGTAACTGTAAAAATTCCAAACTCTGGGAGAGTCTCAGCAAATTAGCATATCTGTGGTAATTCTGGTAGTATTTTTTTTTTTTTTTTTACTTCTTGTGAACTTATGTGAAATGCTTACAATTCATAAAATTACATCTTATTTAATGAGGTGTTTAGGAATATATTCAGTATCACATTTATTGAATAGTTTTTAGTGAAATAAATAGAGATAAGCAGAATTGGAACCAGCTTAGAAATGAGCAAAGAAATTCCTGCAGAAGAATAGATTTCCTTTAGCAACTCCTTTGATGCCTTTAAAATGTGATTCATTTCTCAAAATGCTTAAGTATAGACATGTTTCAGGAACATATACTGAGTGCCAAGTTAAGTATACCTATTATGTATTATAGTGATGAGTAATTTGTTCATGCTAAACAATGGTCTGATTGTGAAGATTTATACTCTCATCTTGGTAGGCTTAGACCTTTGATATTTGGTTTATCCAAAGTTTATCAGGAACCAGGAAAAATGAGTGTGATGGATTAAAAATGACTACAAATGTCTTAACCTTCATCCCATTGAAAGATGACAGCTAATTCTTTTCCTCTTGAGTCCCGACTGGCCCTGGCACCTGTTTTGGCCTGTAGAATGTGGTAGAAGTCTCTGCCAGTCTTCTGAGGCTCGGGCCTCGAGAGAGCTGCAGCTTCCAATTTCACTGCTTGGGACATGCCCTCTTGGAAGCCAGCATCCATGCAAGATGTGTGATTAGCCTGAGATTAGTATGCTGTGAGGAAGCCCAAGCTAGCTGTGTGGAGAGACTGACAGAGAAACTGGCCACCAGGGAACACTGAGTGTCAGGCAGGTACACGAAGCTTTGTTGGAACTTCTAGCCTGGTTGGGCCACCAGCCAATGCCACAGGGAGCAGGACTATTCAGCCTATCCTTGTCTGAATTCCTACCCCACAGAACTGTGAACAAGTAAAACAGTTATTTTCTAAGCTTCTATATTTTGGAGTAGTTTGTTCCACAGCACTAGGTAATCCAACGAATTGGCTCATATCACCCACCGTCTCCCCTGAAGGAAAGTTTACTTTGGAAACCAAATCGACTAGTGAATCAGAGAATTAGGGCAGAAAGAAATGTTCTCAAGGAGATCTAGGACTCCATTTCTCAGGCTTCGCATTGGATCTGGGAATCGTCTCTTCTTGCCAGTCTCAGAAGGCATTGCCCTCAACTTTCCTCCTCATAAGTGCCATTTTCCCATTGTTATAGGTGGTCTTGTTAGTTCTTCTGATTACTGTAAGTTTTACATCAGATTACGACCATTTCGTGTGAGGCCACTAGTAGACACTCAACAGGGTCATTTGACGAAAATAGAAGGAGCTCCTGCATTGCCGTGCTAGGCACTGTGGATGCAAGAACAAATATGATATGGTCCCTGCCCTCAAAAAGCTTATAATTTATTACAGGGAGAAAAGTCATGATCAGATAATTATAATTCAACTCTAGGCTATGATCGTTTCTTGGGACACATGAGTGATTATTTCTGGCTTGGTGAAAGATTTCCTAGTGAGAGTGATATCAGGTCTTGGCCTGGGAGGGTGAGTAGGAGCTTGACAGTAAGGGAAGTTTCTCAGAGTCATCCTACCAGAGGGAGTAGTGAGAATGAAAGTCTCTGAACTTGGGAAACTTCAAGGTATGAGGCCAGGGCATAGCGAGAATGAGGGAAGATGAGATTGGAAAGACAGCCTGTGATCTGATTATGCCAGTTTTTTGATACTCACTCTTTAGCCAATGAGTTAGAAGTTTGTCTTGTTAAAATGGGTGAGCTGTGGAAGGTTGAGGTGAGAGGAGATCACATCTGTGTTCCTATGTCATGGGTCATGAACCATCTTTCTGCTCTTATCACATGATGTGGGACTCTTTGTTCATATAGAGTTGATACTGTAGGAAAGGCACAAATGGATGAGTAACTCAAAGCATGACCCTAGAGGAAGGTGGCTTGATGACCCAAGGAATAGCTTATCACTTTACCAGTTAAGAATAGAGAGAATAAAGATCTAGTGTTCAATAGGTCAGTAGGGTGCCCATAGTTTACAGTAATCTATTGTATATTTTAAAATAGGTAGAAGAGAATAATTCAAATGTTTCTAGCGTAAAGAAAAGACAAATATTTAAGGTGGTAGATATCTCAATTACACTGATTTTATCTTAGCAAATTGTATGAACGTATTATCACATGTACACCCAAAATGTATACATCTATCATGTACCAATAAAAACAAAAAAGTAGGGGAAATATATTTAGATCCTTTTGTTTGACTGTCCAACTTTTAGGAAGTGTAATATCTGCAGGGTGCAAGGAAATGTGACTTTGGAGAGATGTTTTATCCTGGCCTCAGAGAACAGAGTAGTGCCAGTTCCCAAGGCACTCAAAGGTTTTTGTGGTGAGGGAAAACTGCACTTTCTCTCAACCTGTGTTGTGTGCCAGAGATGATTACATATCCTTTCAATAACACATTAAGCATTGCTTCTTAGCAAGTGTCCCCTGTAGCCTTAGTTTATCTCAAAAGAATTATCTGAGGTCTTAGTAAGCCACATTTATGAAAAATTTTGCAGAATGAATATTGACAAGCAGGCTGCTGTCTTTGGCTGTTTTGTTGTGAAAGGTGCCGAGGACTAGAAAATGAGGTTAACAATCTGGGCTCAGCCACTGACCTGCTGAATTCCAACCACTCATTCACATGGTTACAGAGTTTGATAGGTCTGTCTGTAGCGAGCCTACTATGTGTCAAGCACCATGCAAAGAATGAGTGGTGCTCACCTTGCTAGTGCGGAGTGAGCAGTGCAGTGCGGGACAAAGACAGGGAGCACCAAGGGAAGGTTCTAGATGGTTGCTTATTGAACAGGTACGGCTGTAATTTTCCCTTTTGTGATTTTTTTGAGGTGGAGTCTTGCTTTGCCACCCAGGCTGGAGTGCAGTGGTGTGATCTCAGCTCATTGCAACCTCCCTCTCCTGGGTTCAAGCAATTCTCCTGCCTCCCTTTTGTGATATTTATCTTGAGTTTCCATATAAGGAATATGCTGGCTTTGTAAAATGATTTGTGAAGTTTTCTTGTTTTTATGCCATGAGATATTTTAATTTATTTTTATTGATACATATTAAATGTACATATTTTCTGGGTACATTTGAGTTTTTGATACATTCATTTAATCAGAGCAGGGTAATTGGGATAGCCATCACCTTAAATAGTGACATTTTCTTTGTTAGGAACATTCAAATTATCCTTTTCTAGTTATTTTGAGATGTACAATTGATTAATGTTAAGTACAGTCACCCTATTGATCTATTGAACACCAGGTCTTATTTCTTCCATGTCACTAATCAACCTCTCTTCATCCCTCTTTTTCCTTAACCTTCCTGGCCTCTAGTCACTACCAATCTATTCTTTATCTCATGATCCACATTTTTAGCTTCCTACATATGAGTGAGAACATTTGCTATTTGTCTTTCTGTGCTTGGCTTGTACGCTTAACATAGTGACCTCCAGTTCATGGAATATTTTGTGTAAACAGGGGAATAATCTATTTCTTGACTTTATGTGCGTAGCTGGTGGAAACACTTTATGGGTCTGATCTCCTTCTTGGAGATAATTTGTTGATGGACTTTTTCTCCCCTCTTGTTTCTTTCATGGTTATTTGTCTATTTAGGTTTTCTATTTCTTCCCAAGGGAATTTTGACATTTGTATTTCTTGAAAATAAGTCATTTCAAGACTTCATAGTATTCTGTTGTAATTGATTTCTTCTGTATTTGCCACATCCTGTCTCACTCTTGATTTCATCTAAGATCTTCTGTTTACTTAATTTGTTACAAGATTTTCAATTTTATGTGTTTTGGCCTCCTTTAAATTTTGGAATTTCTTATTCAGTTGTGTTTTTTTCCCCCTCTTTTTCTAATACATACATTTCAATTTTGTTCTTCATTATTAATTCCTTTGGTGTTCTTTCCTTGTTAGAATTTTCTAGACTCTTGATTTGAATTCTTTGCAAACTCTTGCTTTTTTTCTTGTTTATGAAGGGACACATTTTAGTGGCTTTACACAAGACTTCTTGCTCATCTAAGGCCCAGTGTGGGTGTTTCTTGACCAGTGGCTCTCTACCAGGCTTCAGGGACCCAGTCTCCTCCAACTGTTACTTCTATCATTCTCTAGGGCCTTCATTGTGTTTGCATCCCATGATGGATGGGGGCTTGAGAGTGCTCAGGCTCATTGGCTTCCTAAAATCCTGGGCCTAGACATGGCTCAGTCACTTCTGCTCTCATTCCATTGGCTGGAACTCAGTCACATGGCCACACCTCATTGCAAAGGAAGCTGGGAAATGTACTTTAGTAATGTACCCAGGAAGAAGTAGAAATGAATTTTGCTGGACACCAAACAGTTTCTTCCACATTTTTGAATAATCCTTCTTATCTTGCAATCTATGTCTTTCTGATATTAATATAGCTATATAAGCTTTCTTGTGAGGTTTGTCTGTCATATGGTTTTCTATCCTTCTATTGTAACTTTTTTTTTTTTTTGTTTCCTTCTGTTTTATGTGTGTTTTTTTCTAAAAAGTATATGTTTAGATTAAACTTTTACAAACTGGTAACATCAGGGTTTTGTTTGTTTTTTGAGACAGAGTCTCACTCTGTCACCCAGGCTAGAGTGCAGTGGTGTGATCTTGGCTCACTGCAACTTCCGCCTCCCGGGTTCAAGCAATTCTCCTGCCTCACCCTCCCAAGTAGCTGGGATTGCAGGCACCTGCCACCACCCCTGGCTAATTTTTGTTTTTTAGAGATGAGTTTCCCTTTGTTGGCCAGGCTGGTCTTGAACTCCTGGGCTCAGGTGATCCACCTGTCTCAGCCTCCCAAAGTGCTGGGATTACAGGTGTGAGCCACCGCACCCGCCCAGTAACACCAGTTTTAACTGCAAGTTTTGCTTATATAAATTTACTCTGATCATTTAAATATTTAGGCTTTTTCCTAGCATCTTTATGCTTTCTATTTTTTCTTGCATTTTCATGCTTTTTCTACTTTTCTTAACTTTAATAATTGACTTGAAAAACTATCCCTCCCAATGATTTGTATATACTCTTGTCATAACTCTTGACATTTAATTGTGCCTACATAGCTTAACAAGTCTAAATGTATTAAATATTTTAAAACTTCCCCTCATAAAAACATAAGGACCTTTAGACTACTTTCATTCCAATTATCCTTCCTTTTGAATACTGTTGACCAATAGCAATGAAAAGGATTGTAAGTGTGGTGTTTCAAGCCTGCCCCATGACTTATTCCACCAAGTTAGGAGTTTAGTGGGGTCTGAGTGTATTGTGCTTACTTTCTCTAATGTCGTACTGCTTTCTGAGTAAGAGGTGATACAGGTCACTTTTCAGTACATTCTTTGATCTGCTCCCTTCTATACTATATCTTGCAGAAATATCTGTGGATGGCTTCTTTCCACACTCTCAAATCCTGCTGCAGGATTTTCCTTGTCTTCATGTCCTTTTGATTATTATACTAATATGGAGGCTTTATTAGGGAAGAGATTGGGTCTGTTTCACACACTACAGCCCAGTATACCATGATAAAGAGCAGAATACTTCATTGGAGCAAAATGTGAATATGATTTCTGTTTTAAATCTTGGCAAAAACAAATAAACTAATTTTTTAAAATGTTATGAAATATAAAATATTGACCCAAAGAGCATAGTTGTTATACCCTTTCCATTATGATATACAGGGCAATGTTATGTGATAAGCATGAGGTAATTGTTGAATGCATCCAATGATGGCATTTCATAAGGAGGGTGTACTGCTTTATACATTTGAAACCTAATCAGAAAGTGTCTGCATTTAACATCAGAAGCTACCGTTTTCTTAAAGACAAAGGCCTTGAAAACAGTTTACTGCTTAGAGTTCATAGCACACTGATGTAACTTAGTTCAGAGTGTATTTTGGCAACTCTTCAGCTGAGAAAGAATAGTGGATTTTGGAAAACAAGGCCTTAAGAAGACTTGTCATTTTAAGACTAAGTTTTAAGAGTGTTAAAGTTTAAAATCTTAAACTTTAGAGAAATGGAATCTTGAAACTACTGATTAGTTCACAATGGCTATAATTATGGAGAAATTGGTGTGTAATAAAACGTGGCATTGAGTGCAAAGACTACCATTTTTGAGCAAAGCATAGAAAGGTTCCAAGTGGGGCAGGACAAAGAGTGGGAGGCGTGGACATTTCCAACAGCAGGCACTGCTGCTGCTGTTTCTTCCTGACAGGCAGTGGCAGAGAACTGTTTCAGTAACTCCCCCAAACACTGTCTGAGACCTCACTTTGTGAGAGCTGAGTATTCTAGGTATGCTATTTAAGGGCACTGATCTCTTTAGCTGTAGCTTAACCCTGTGGATAGGTGATGAGAGTCAGCTGCTTCTCCTTCAGGTTCCTAATCATGGCTTTATCACCCCTAAGATTACGCTTAGTTCCCACTAAGATGATGGGCATGTTGGAACATGGTGGTGAATATCAAGATACCACTATTTTCAAATGATGCAGGACTCACAAAGGAAAAGCAAATAAAGAATTCACCTGTTTGCAGATAGGATAGGAAGCGTAATCCATCATACTCTCCCATCCAGTTGTATCCCATGAGCCCAAATTCACTGGTTTTTCCATCCACTGTAACATTGGCAGAATAGTTTTCAAAGACAATGGGGATCTCTTCTCCAGGAAGTGCACTGGTGTGTACCTGAACAGTAGGTAAGTTTTATCTACAGATCTGTCTTCTACCATTGTACACATGACAGCCTGCATCTAGGCCACTCGCTGGCTGGGCACAGATGCAAGAAGCAGCAGGTGCAGGATTCAGGTGCAGCATGTTTGGAATTCGAGGGTATTGGACATAGTGGAATATTATATGGTCTACTCTGATTTATCCAGTGTAATGCAAATTACTGTAGTAAGTAAGATTTGCATCTGAAGTAGTTTTCATGAAATAGGCTGTGGGTGGGTGTGCTCCCAGACTGGTGTTAGTGGTGCCAGTGATAAATAGCAATTGAGTATAAGACCCAAGGTCTTTCTACCACCTTCAGCACAAGGTAATAGAAGGATCTAGAATGATGATCATAGGACCAAGATTTAAATTTCACTTCCTTTGTGAATAAATCTGTGACTCCAGGCAGGTGTTTGTTAATCTTTCTGAGCCTTAGCTTGAAAATTTCTAAAATGGAAGTAATGACACCAAACTACAAGGATTATTGCAAAAATATAAATCAATGTGATTAAAGGAAGAGAAAAAGGTAAGATGTATTACAAACTGTAAAGTAACTTGAAAATGAAAGTAATTCATGTAACAAGCATTTTGAGGAATTATTGTGCACATAAATTGTATGAAGAATGTTAAAAGACAAAATTAAAACTAATTAAAATATCTTAATTGGCTTTTATTCATGACTTTAGAATCAGGCAGCCCTCTGAACCAGAACAGGTTCAAATAACTTCAGTCTGCCATGTGCTTGGACAGCATTTATGGACAGAAAATGGAAATGAGGTACAGATAATGGAAGTGTGGGACAGAGACAGCTCGACTGGTTACAGCTCAGCATTTGCCTTATTTGAACATAGTTTGAATGGTTGGCTACCTGCAATTGACTGAAGTTTGGCCGCTGTGATTGGTGGAGACTCAGCTGTTTGTTGCAAATGTATACCCTTAAGCTAGGCTTCCAGTAAACTTATGTGTGAGTCAGGTTGCAATCTATGTGAGGACTCATGTACAGCGGCATCTTCGGGTTAAATTTAGTTTAATTTAACAAAGGTGACAGCAATTTACCAGGTATATCTTTTTTTTTTATTATTATTATACTTTAAGTTCTAGGGTACATGTGCATATCATGCAGGTTTGTTACATATGTATACTTGTGCCATGTTGGTGTGCTGCACCTATCAACTCGTCAGCACCCATCAATTCGTCATTTATATCAGGTATAACTCCCAATGCAATCCCTCCCCCCTCCCCCCTCCCCATGATAGGCCCCGATGTGTGATGTTCCCCTTCCCGAGTCCAAGTGATGTCATTGTTCAGTTCCCACCTATGAGTGAGAACATGCGGTGTTTGGTTTTCTGTTCTTGTGATAGTTTGCTAAGAATGATGGTTTCCAGCTGCATCCATGTCCCTACAAAGGACGCAAACTCATCCTTGTTTATGGTTGCATAATATTCCCTGGTGTATATGTGCCACATTTTCTTAATCCAGTCTGTCACAGATGGGCATTTGGGTTGATTCCAAGTCTTTGCTATTGTGAATAGTGCCACAATAAACATACGTGTGCATGTGTCTTTATAGCAGCATGATTCATAATCCTTTGGGTATATACCCAGTAATGGGATGGCTGGGTCATATGGTACATCTATAGCTAGATCCTTGAGGAATCGCTTCATACTGTTTTCCATAGTGGTTGAACTAGTTTACAATCCCACCAACAGTGTAAAAGTGTTCCTATTTCTCCACATCCTCTCCAGCACCTGTTGTTTCCTGACTTTTTAATGATTGCCATTCTAACTGGTGTGAGATGGTATCTCATTGTGGTTTTGATTTGCATTTCTCTGATGGCGAGTGATGATGAGCATTTTTTCATGTGTCTGTTGGCTGTATGAACGTCTTCTTTTGAGAAATGTCTGTTCATATCCTTTGCCCACTTTTTGATGGGGTTGTTTGTTTTTTTCTTGTAAATTTGTTTGCTTTGTAGATTCTGGATATTAGCCCTTTGTCAGATGAGTAGATTGCAAAAATGTTCTCCCATTCTGTAGGTTGCCTGTTCACTCTGATGGTAGTTTCTTTTGCTGTGCAGAAGCTCTTTAGTTTAATCATATCCCATTTGTCAATTTTGGCTTTTGCTGCCGTTGCTTTTGGTGTTTTAGACATGAAGTCCTTGCCCATGCCTATGTCCTGAATGGTACTACCTAGGTTTTCTTCTAGGGTTTTTATGGTATTAGGTCTAACATTTAAGTCTCTAATCCATCTTGAATTAATTTTCATATAAGGAGTAAGGAAAGGATCCAGTTTCAGCTTTCTACTTACGGCTAGCCAATTTTCCCAGCATCATTTATTAAATAGGGAATCCTTTCCCCATTTCTTGTTTCTCTCAGGTTTGTCAAAGATCAGATGGCTGTAGATGTGTGGTATTATTTCTGAGGACTCTGTTCTGTTCCATTGGTCTATATCTCTGTTTTGGTACCAGTACCATGCTGTTTTGGTTACTGTAGCCTTGTAGTATAGTTTGAAGTCAGGTAGCGTGATGCCTCCAGCTTTGTCCTTTTGACTTAGGATTGTCTTGGCAATGCGGGCTCTTTTTTGGTTCCATATGAACTTTACAGCCGTTTTTTCCAATTCTGTGAAGAAACTCATTGGTAGCTTGATGGGGATGGCATTGAATCTATAAATAACCTTGGGCAGTATGGCCATTTTCACGATATTGATTCTTCCTATCCATGACATGGTATGTTCTTCCATTTGTATGTGTCCTCTTTTATTTCACTGAGCAGTGGTTTGTAGTTCTCCTTGAAGAGGTCCTTTACATCCCTTGTAAGTTGGATTCCTAGGTATTTTATTCTCTTTGAAGCAATTGTGAATGGAAGTTCATTCCTGATTTGGCTCTCTGTTTGTCTGTTACTGGTGTATAAGAATGCTTGCGATTTTTGCACATTAATTTTGTATCCTGAGACTTTGCTGAAGTTGCTTATCAGCTTAAGGAGATTTTGGGCTGAGACAATGGGGTTTTCTAAATATACAATCATGTCATCTGCAAACAGGGACAATTTGACTTCTTCTTTTCCTAACTGGATACCCTTGATTTCTTTCTCTTGCCTGATTGCCCTAGCCAGAACTTCCAACACTATGTTGAATAGGAGTGGTGAGAGAGGGCATCTCTGTCTTGTGCCAGTTTTCAAAGGGAATTTTTCCAGTTTTTGCCCATTCAGAATGATATTAGCTATGAGTTTGTCATAAATAGCTCTTATTATTTTGAGGTACGTTCCATCAATACCGAATTTATTGAGCGTTTTTAGCATGAAGGGCTGTTGAATTTTGTCAAAAGCCTTTTCTGCATCTATTGAGATAATCATGTGGTTCTTGTCTTTGGTTCTGTTTATATGCTGGATTACGTTTATTGATTTGCGAATGTTGAACCAGCCTTGCATCCCAGGGATGAAGCCCACTTGATCATGGTGGATAAGCTTTTTGATGTGCTGCTGAATCCGTTTTGCCAGTATTTTATTGAGGATTTTTGCATTGATGTTCATCAGGGATATTGGTCTAAAATTTTCTTTTTTTGTTGTGTCTCTGTCAGGCTTTGGTATCAAGATGATGTTGGCCTTGTAAAATGAGTTAGGGAGGATTCTCTCTTTTTCAATTGATTGGAATAGTTTCAGAAGGAATGGTACCAGCTCCTCTTTGTTCCTCTGGTAGAATTCAGCTGTGAATCCATCTGGTCCGGGACTTTTTTTGGTTGGTAGGCTATTAATTATTGCCTCAATTTCAGAGCCTGCTATTGGTCTATTTAGGGATTCAACTTCTTCCTGGTTTAGTCTTGGAAGAGTGTAAGTGTCCAGGAAATTATCCATTTCTTCTAGATTTTCTAGTTGATTTGCGTAGAGGTGTTTATAGTATTCTCTGATGGTAGTTTGTATTTCTGTGGGGTCTGTGGTGATATCCCCTTTATCATTTTTTATTGCGTCTATTTGATTCTTCTCTCTTTTTTTCTTTATTAGTCTTGCTAGCGGTCTGTCAATTTTGTTAATTTTTTCAAAAAACCAACTCCTGGATTCATTGATTTTTTGGAGGGTTTTTTGTGTCTCTATCTCCTTCAGTTCCACTCTGATCTTAGTTATTTCTTGCCTTCTGCTAGCTTTTGAATGTGTTTGCTCTTGCTTCTCCAGTTCTTTTAATTGTGATGTTAGAGTGTCAATTTTAGATCTTTCCAGCTTTCTCTTGTGGGCATTCAGTGCTATAAATTTCCCTCTACACACTGCTTTAAATGTGTCCCAGAGATTCTGGTATGTTGTATCTTTGTTCTCATTGGTTTCAAAGAACATCTTTATTTCTGCCTTCATTTCGTTATGTACCCAGTAGTCATTCAGGAGCAGTTTGTTCAGTTTCCATGTAGTTGAGCGGTTTTGATTGAGTTTCTTAGTCTTGAGTTCTAGTTTGATTGCACTGTGGTCTGAGAGACAGTTTGTTATAATTTCTGTTCTTTTACATTTGCTAAGGAGTGCTTTACTTACAATTATGTGGTCAATTTTGGAATAAGTGCGATGTGGTGCTGAGAAGAATATATATTCTATTGATTTGAGGTGGAGAGTTCTATAGATGTCTATTAGGTCCACTTGGTGCAGAGATGAGTTCAATTCCTGGATATCCTTGTTAACTTTCTGTCTCGTTGATCTGTCTAATGTTGACAGTGGAGTGTTGAAGTCTCCCATTATTATTGTATGGGAGTCTAAGTCTCTTTGTAAGTCTCTAAGGACTTGCTTTATGAATTTGGGTGCTCCCGTATTGGGTGCATATATATTTAGGATAGTTAGCTCTTCCTGTTGAATTGATCCCTTTACCATTATGTAATGGCCTTCTTTGTCTCTTTTGATCTTTGATGGTTTAAAGTCTATTTTATCAGAGACTAGGATTGCAACCCCTGCTTTTTTTTGCTCTCCATTTGCTTGGTAGATCTTCCTCCGTCCCTTTATTTTGAGCTTATGTATGTTTCTGCATGTGATATGGGTTTCCTGAATACAGCAGACTGATGGGTCTTGACTCTTTATCCATTTTGCCAGTCGGTGTCTTTTAATTGGAGCATTTAGTCCATTAACATTTAAGGTTACTATTGTTATGTGTGAACTTGATCCTGCCATTATGATATTAACTGGTTATTTTGCTCATTATTTGATGCAGTTTCTTCCTAGCCTCGATGGTCTTTACATTTTGGCATGTTTTTGCAATTGCTGGTACCGGTTGTTCCTTTCCATGTTTAGGGCTTCCTTCAGGGTCTCTTGTAAGGCAGGCCTGGTGGTGACAAAATCTCTAAGCATTTGCTTATCTGTAAAGGATTTTATTTCTCCTTCACTTATGAAACTTAGTTTGGCTGGATATGAAATTCTGGGTTTAAAATTCTTGTCTTTAAGGACTTTGAATATTGGCCCCCACTCTCTTCTGGCTTGTAGAGTTTCTGCCGAGAGATCTGCTGTCAGTCTGATGGGCTTCCCTTTGTGGGTAACCCGACCTTTCTCTCTGGCTGCCCTTAAGATTTTTTCCTTCATTTCAACTTTGGTGAATCTGGCAATTATGAGTCTTGGAGTTGCTCTTCTCGAGGAGTATCTTTGTGGTGTTCTCTGTATTTCCTGAATTTGAATGTTGGCCTGCTCTACTAGGTTGGGGAAGTTCTCCTGGATGATATCCTGAAGAGTGTTTTCCAACTTGGTTCCGTTTTCCCCCTCACTTTCAAGCACCCCAATCAGACGTAGATTTGGTCTTTTTACATAATCCCATACTTCTTGCAGGCTTTGTTCATTTCTTTTTCTTCTTTTTTCTTTTGGTTTCTCTTCTCGCTTCATTTCGTTCATTTGATCCTCAATCGCTGATACTCTTTCTTCCAGTTGATCAAGTCGGTTACTGAAGCTTGTGGATTTGTCACGTATTTCTTGTGTCATGGTTTTCATCTCTGTCATTTCATTTATGACCTTCTCTGCATTAATTATTCTGGCTATCAATTCTTCCTCTCTTTTTTCAAGATTTTTAGTTTCTTTGCGCTGGGTACGTAATTCCTTCTTTAGCTCTGAGAAGTTTGATGGACAGAAGCCTTCTTCTCTCATCTCGTCAAAGTCATTCTCTGACCAGCTTTGATCCATTGCTGGCGATGAGCTGCGCTCCTTTGCAGGGGGAGATGCACTCTTATTTTTTGAATTTCCAGCTTTTCTGCCCTGCTTCTTCCCCATCTTTATGGTTTTATCTGCCTCTGGTCTTTGATGATGGTGACGTACTGATGGGGTTTTGGTATAGGTGTTCTTCCTGTTTGGTAGTTTTCCATATAATAGTCAGGACCCTCAGCTGTAGGTCTGTTGGAGATTGTTTGAGGTCCACTCCAGACCCTGTTTGCCTGGGTATCAGCAGCAGAGGTTGCAGAAGATAGAATATTGCTGAACAGCGAGTGTACCTGTCTGATTCTTACTTTGGAAGCTTCCTCTCAGGGGTGTATTCTACCCTGTCAGGTGTGGGGTGTCAGACTGCCCCTAGTGGGGGATGTCTCTCAGTTAGGCTACTCAGGGGTCAGGGACCCACTTGAGCAGGCAGTCTGTCTGTTCTCAGATCTCAGCCTCCGTGTTGGGAGATCCCCTGCTCTCTTCAAAGCTGTCAGACAGAGTCGTTCGGGTCTGCACAGGCGTCTGCTGCTTCCCCTGTTGTTTTTTAGCTGTGCCCTTTCCCCAGAGGTGGAGTCTACAGAGACAGGCAGGTTTCCTTGAGCTGGTGTGAGCTCCACCCAGTTCAAGCTTCCCAGAGGCTTTGTTTACCTACTTAAGCCTCAGCAATGGCGGGCGCCCCTCCCCCAGCCTCGCTGCTGCCTTGCAGTTAGATCACAGACTGCTGTGCTAGCAATGAGGGAGGCTCCGTGGCCGTGGGACCCTCCCGGCCAGGTGTGGGTATAATCTCCTGGTGTGCCTGTTTGCTTAAAGCGCAGTATTGGGGTGGGAATTCCCCGGTTTTCCAGGTGTTGTGTGTCTCAGTTCGCCTGGCCAGGAAAAGGGATTCCCTTTCCCCTTGCGTTTCCCAGGTGAGGCAATGCCTTGCCCTGCTTCAGCTCTCGCTGGTCAGGCTGCAGCAGCTGACCAGCACCGATTGTCCGGCACTCCCAAGTGAGATGACCCCAGTACCTCAGTTGAAAATGCAGAAATCACCGGTCTTCTGTGTCGCTCACGCCGGGAGTTGGAGACTGGAGCTGTTCCTATTCAGCCATCTTGCTCTGCCCCACCAGGTATATCTTTAAGTGTTTCCTGTCATTTTAGTCTACCAGTTCAGAAGTTTCTGTGGAAAAGGTTTTCTCTGAAATCCATTCTATGTAGTAATATTTCCTTATCCCATTGGCTGGATTTTATTTTATTTTATTTTTCTTTTAACTTTTATTTTAGGTTGAGGGGTACATACGTAGGTTTGTTACACAGGCAAACTTGTGCCATGGGGGTTTGTTGTACAGATTATTTTCTCACCCAGGTACTAAGCATAGTACCTGATAGATATTTTTTGTCACCCTCCCCCTCTTCCCACCCTCCACCTTCAAGTAGGACTCAGTATCTGCTGTTCCCCTCTATGTGTCCATGTGTTCTCATCGTTTAGCTCTCACTTATAAGTGAGAACATGCAGTATTTGGTTTTCTTTTCCTGTGTTAGTTTGCTAAGGTTTCTAGCTCCATACATGTTGCAGCAAAAGACATGATGTTCTTTTTCATGGCTGCATAGAATTCGATGGTATATATATACCACATTTTCTTTATCCAGTCTACCGTTGATGGGCATTTAGGTTGATTCCATATCTTTGTTATTGTGAATAGTGCTGCAGTGAACATACACGTGCGTGTGTCTTTATGGTAGAACAATTTATATTCCTTTGGATACATACCCAATGATAGGATTGCTGGGTCTAACGGCAATTCTGTTTTTAGTTCTTTGAGGAATGGCCACATTGCTGACCACGATGGCTGAACTAATTTACACTCCCACAGTGTATAAGCATTCCCTTTTCTCTGGATTTTAGAAATAGGTAAGGATTTTAAAATATCAAAGAGCATAAGGATTTTTCAACACTTGCTCCTTGATTTTATTAATAAAGAGAGAACTGTGCCAAGAGTGCATGCTTCAGTGAGAAATAATGAGGGAAAATTGTTCAGAGGGCTTACTTGGTTAAGTGGAATTAAGCTAGCCTGTAATTTTTGTATTAAACTGCTGGTAGTTGGGAACCAATATTTGGAGCTACTCATTAAATAAATTACCTAGATTAAGGAGTTTTCCATGATTATAAACACAGGGAAGGATGAATGTCTTTAAAACCTATAGTCTTTTAAAATAAAGACTAATGCAAGGTTGCTGAACAAGTAGCCCTAGACCCTGGCCACAAGGCCCACAGAGACTGTTGATCAGGGCCCTCCCATCACAGGAGAGAATTGGAATGGAGCTGCTGGGAGTCAGGATAGAACTGCTGCTTCTGTCTCTCTGGGTGTGTGCAATCTTTGATTGGCGTGTAAACTCCCTGACTGTTTCTGTATCTCTAAAGAGGAGTCTGAACACTGATCTGGACAGGAGTATTAGACGCATCTGACTCAGGATGCAGTTACAAACAAAGCTGATTCAACAAGGCATGGTGAGTTCTTCTTAAATGTCCATGTAGGCAGATCACCTGGGGATTTCGTTAAGCTATAGCTTCTGGCTCAGGAGCATCCAGAGTATGATCTCATGTGTGCATTTCTGATGATGCTGGCCTACAGATCACACTTTCAGTGGTGAGGGCTTTAACAATAAAGAAAATGTTAGCTCGTTTAATTTAAAGACTCAGGAAAAGTATTGACTTCAAATAAGACTTGTAACAGTTGTTCAATAATGTCATGAAAGTGCTGTTTTTTTTTCACTTCTTCCTGTATTCTGTAAAGTTGGCTTCACCTTTGGGCTGGCTTTCCTCATGGGACCAAGATGACTGCCTGCAGTCCCTGAGGCTTTGGTTCATACTTCCTTGGGTGTGACCAGCAGAAAATTTGTCTCCAGTATTACCAACAAAATTGCTAAGATTCATTTTGATTGTACAGATGAAATAAATTGATTTGTTTAACTACAAGTGGAGCAAAGCTGGAATGAAATTTCTAGAGCCTATAGAAATCAGGGCTATGAGAAGGGGAGGGTTTGCTGGAGAGGAAACCAATAAATATCCTCTGTAGAGTCAAATAAGATAAAAGTTTTGATCAAAATTAACAAATGTAGCACACACAAAGAGAGAGAGAGAGAAGGGACGGAGAGAAAACATAGAGTTTGCATATTTCTTCATCTGATTTGGGAAGCTTCTGAGTCAGTTTAAAATGTTAGTTTTTGTTTATATCAAATATGTTTTGGAAATCATGACATCCTTTTAGGGATCCCTTTGGCATATTTTGTTTATTAGTTTAAATAAAAATGTGGCTTTGTGTCAACAAGATTCACTAACAAGGGTTGGATTGAATAATATCTCTATAAAAAGATCGGAAAATCCAGAGCATGAAGAAACTTTTAAAGGTTTTGTAGTCTATTTTTATCTTATAATTACAAATTTAACTTTCTTGTCCGGATAGAATTGGAGGGAGATAAAGGAAGTGTAGAATTCAAATAATTGTAGCAAATGAGACTATAAAGACAGAGTATGCAGTCAAACTGGGCGTGAGGCTAATCTTCCCAGTACAGAAGCAATGGTTTGTTGACTAGGATAAACACAAATTAAAGTTAGGAGAGTTACTGCAGTTAACAGTGGTGAACTTCTTGCTAATCTTGCTATTCCTATGCCCAAAACTTTGGCAATATTTGTGCTGTCGTTCACTCTGATAAAAGGTATATTCTTACCACCCAACCAGCCAGTCTTAGCAGGACAAATGAAAAACTGGGAGCTGTTTATGTTGGGTCCACCATTTGCTATAGAAATGTGCCAGGGCTGAAAAGAAGTCCTCATCAGGAAATTTCTATCCATGGATGAACTTATCCTAGTTCCATGCTGACAGGGATGACATCACTATCCTGCCAAATAAATTCAAGAATAATTCTAAGGCAGGAATCCTGACTGTATTCTTTCTGTGCACATGATGCTGTTGGCCTTGGCTGGTGTAGATGTGGCATAAACTGGGTAAGGTCCATGAAAAGCCTAAGAAATATTTTAGTATTACATTGTTAATAATTTGAACTTACCAAAATAATGAAGAGTTTTTTTTTAATTGAAATTGAGGGTAGTCTTGGAGACTACCTAAACTGGTAGTTGATGTCAGAAATGAGGGTGGTCTTGGAGACCATACCCCCTAAGTTCACAGTTGATGTCAAGAGTGGGATTATCGAACGTGACCCTGACTTGCTGAAACATGATTTGAGAAGAAGAATGAGAGGGCTGAGGCTGAAGAACCTTTGACTCTTGAATGACTACCTGGTCACCTATGGTATAGAACTACAAGTGTGTGGCAATCAGTTATTAGAGGCAAAAATTACCAGTGGAATTTAGAGCTGGTTCCAGCTTCCAAGGAGTTAGCTCACTGGATATATAAGGAAATGTAAAATAACAAGAAATATGCTAAATATACAATTCATTGGCTTTGTTATCTATAATAGCTAAAATGAAAGTAAACTAGCATTGGGGCAGATCCTGACTCTATACCAAGCTCAGGTCTTGGCCAGTCTTAGATATGGCTAAATTGTCTCAGGGCTGCTACCAAAGGGAAAAGTTATGCTGGGACAATAATAGGCAGCACCTCTATGACCCCTAGTTGTTAAGGAGGTGGCCGGGTTGGAGAAAGACAAAACCAAGGAAATGGTGAAACCAAGGCGTATAATGTAAAAGAGTTATTTCATTTCGTGCATTGGTATCATCAAATTCCCAAAGAACCTTTACAAAAATGGATTATGAGTTAGTAACTTAGGGGAGGTATCTTTGGTTTTGATTGCTACAGAGTGAAAGAGCATGTTTGGGTTGATATAAGACCTAGCTCACTGATGGCTATATGTGATCTGGACACACAGAAGCTTGTTCCTGAGAGGACAGCTAGCCTCGTTGACTGAATAAAAGTCACTGTAAAGTTAGTTTACCCTGAGAAGGGAGGTCTGTCCAACTCCCCCTATAATTGCCAAATGGAAGACTCCAGATGAAGTAGATAGTATGCCTTGTATGCAAGCCATGTTGGATTGGCTTTATGATAATTCATCTACAGAATATGCCCCTTACCCAAGACATGGTAAATGCTGTGATTAAGGTGGCCACCTTTGCATCACTACCCCATGTAACATTACAGCTGCAGTATGAAGAACAGTCTGAGAAACTTCATCACACTTATTGTCTCAGTTTCCTTATGGGTTTTACAGATGCCAAAAAAATTAGAGTGATTCAGAAGAAAATAGAGAAGGACAAAAAGGAGAGTCAAGAGAGTCAACCGTGCAGAGTGGTAATCTTTAGATGGTTGTTAAGAAATGGGATGAATAAAGCAGATAGTAATGGGTTGAAACAGAGGTATTAATGTAGCACTCCTGGAGCTTGGCTGGACCAATGGGCACCCCTGCTGGTCCCCCAACATTAAAAGACCCCAAACAAATATACTCTGTTTACTTCATTTTGGAGGAATTTGAAAAGCTGGCAGGAAAAGATGGCAATGAGAAACTTGATCTCGAATGACCTGGAGTAATGGTCTGGCACATTAATAAAGATGAAAATTGACAGAGGGGCCAGAATCCTCTGGCTCAATCCCCAACTGAGAACGTAAGGGCTCGTGTACATGTATGGGTAAAATGACCTGTGGGGTCAAAGGAGAAAATAATTTTCTAGGGCTTCTTGACATGGGATCCCAATGCTCTGTGATTCCAAAACCTATTGGCGAAGTCTTAATGGAATCTACAGTTAAATGAGAGGATATGGGGATGCAGTGTTTGATGGGATTAAGGTGAAGATTGGATTAAAATTGAAATGTTTGAATGCATATTATGTAAAGTGGTTACATTTCTTGTGCCTGAACATCCTGTCTAGAGGAGGAAAGTTTGAGTAAAAATAAACCACAAATGGAAAGAAGAAGAACTAGTAGTTGGGGATAAAGGAATGGAGAAATGGATTATTGCAATAAGGGGAATCCAATTTTACATTGGTACCTTAAGAGAGGCTCAGAGGAAAAGAATAATATTATATCTTAGCACAATTATACTAGATACCCAGACGGGTGAAGCTATATATTTCTCACATTCATCTTGCTTCTGGAACCTGACAAGGTGGAATAGAAGCCTGCAAACCTGAGTAGTGCTGCTCTGGGAAACATTGTGGTCATACAATATGATGAACTGGACTAATGGTTAATGAGTGAGTAGAGCTCTAGTAATAAGTCAATATCTCTGAGTCTTACTTTTCAGGTTTTATCTACTACAAAGGATATCATTTGGGAAGGAATTTCTGGGAACTGCTCCCCAGAGAGCCATTGGACCATGTGGTAAACAACTCCTAGCTGATAGATTATTGGGTAAAGATAAACCTGGATGATCCCATGCTTAGAAAGCTTCCTGATTATGATGAATAAGATGTAGCAGTGGCATGCCCAGTATGCCATAGTGTGCTATGCACAAATATACATCACCCTTGTTTTTGTGGATGGCAAACTATTAAACAGAATAGGAAAGAACGGTGGATTCCTGATGGGAGTAGAACAGTAGGTACCACATAGTGATTCTGACTTCCTCTGGGAATAGCCCCACCCTGAGGTGAAGAAGGCTATAGCAGGCCTGGTATACAGAAACTAAATTATGTCTACCTGTGTCTTGTATGGTGGACTCACCATTTTGGGTACAAAACGTGTATTTTAGTTGCACTCAGGCTGTTAGAACCCAATGGCAACAACATGAACGGTAGAACACAACACTGGCCTATGAGACAGAGAGGTGCTTTAGGGGAGACATCTTCTAGTTGAGGCTTCATCGAATGAACTGAATTTGCTTTTAGTGAGGAGTGGCATTTGGAGAAAAAGACTTACTAACTAGTACGAGCAGATTAAAGGGCATTCCCTTCCAGGAGGAATGCAAGAAATGAGAGTCAGCCTAGACAGGTGATGAGGCTTTAGTGAAGTAGGACAGGCCAACTCACAAATAATGCTGGATAATGCTGGGACCCAGTGTTGGGAAAGCTTTGTACCCAGACACAACAGGGTCTCTTGATTATCTTAATACAGACAGAGACTGAAGTAGCCATGGAGCAGTAGCCCTCCATTCTAGCTGTTGAGACCCGGGAGGCACACGTATGGGAATCTTACGGATCTTCACCTGTGGGAGTCCTCTAGGAACACTTGCAATTTACGCTGATGCAATGTGACTGCCCTTGCTCTAGGATAGATCAAAATGAGACATATCCTAAAGTATAGTTATCAGGGGGAGGAACTGTTCTGAATATTACCATGTCCTCCCTGTAGCAGGGAGGTGAGTCCTGCTATGTGACAGCACACAATAAAAACTGGTCTTAGTACAAGCCTCTGAACTGAGACAGGGTGAATGGTTTTGTCTGTAACTGACCTGAACCGTAGAATAACCAATTATGACCAGTTGTCATGGTGCCTATTCATAGTAATAGATGGTATATGGGCAAGGTTGATTATCTTGTGAAGGGATAGCAAATATGTCTGTAATTCTTAGGGATTTGTTCTGTAATAAAGCTGAACTATACCATGGTCATACTGGGTTATAGCATAACATTGGCACTGCTGGTAAGATTCAGTTCCTTATGTAAATAGGTCTTATGATAACACTGATATTGATGATCAACTGTATTGGGAGATTTACTTAGAAACTCCTCAGAATTTATGACAGGAGGCGTTGAACCACAGCAGACAATCTAACAATGTAATTTATGATGGGGACTTTGGCTCACATGGTATCTGCTCTACCACAGGAAAGTTCCAGAAGGGCTGGAGACTAAAGGTATCAGCTTGACTTCTGGAGGAAATGGAAATTGAAGGTCAGCTATGTGTGCAGTTAGCCATGTCTCTGTAATAAAATCTCTGGACACCAGAGCTCAGGGGAGCTTCCCTGGCTGGTGGTATTCCATGCACAATGTTACATGTTATTTTCAGGAATATTAACACCATTCACAATGCTATGGGGAGAAAACAACTGGAAGCTCTGGACAAACCTACTGGACTCTGCCCCACGTATCTCTTCCCTTGGCTGATTTGAATCTGTATCCTTTCACTGTGATAAACCATAACTATGACTATTACAGCTGTCAGCAATTTCTTCTATTAAATTGTCGAAACTGAGGGTGGTCTTGGGAACCCCTGAACTCTACTGTTGGTGTCAGGAGTGAGGAAAGCCTTGTGGACTATACTCCCTGACCTCACAGGTGCATTTTCTGACTTTATTTGGACCATTCTTTCCTCTACCCAACAACATCATCCCCTTCTTCAAATATGTTTCTGCTACAAACATTATCCTTTAAATGGTTCCTTCGCTGCCATTATGACTATGTCGTAATCGGTAGTAAAGCACCATTAAGATGTTAATACAGATGTATGCGTGAATTAAAAAGTGATGCTAAATGCATAGTAACCAATTTACTTCACATTAATAATTTAGCTATTTTTATTTGTTTCTAAACAAAAAGCAAAGAGGATCCAGTTCACAGAGCAGTTGCAACTTGTGCACAATTTTTATTAAACCAAAATGAAATCTTTCAAAATTCTTGGGCTGTGGAAGTCTCCTAAATTCACTTCTTTTTTCCTATGAAGCTTCACTTTTTTTCCTTCTGACTCTAGTTAGAAGCTGACAGCCGACACACCCTTCCCTCCTGCATTTTATCCTGGGGCAAAATGAGAAGACATCTTTCAGTGCCCTTAAGTGCTATTCCTTTTAGTAGGAAATCAAACACACCTCCTAACTGGAGTACTATTTATTCTATTCCATCTGTTTCACATAACAGCAGTAAAGTGATTGGAGGTGAAATGAAAAGAAAATGGCAAGACATGCTGCACAAATAACTTTCAAAGACTCATAAATTGCACATCTTGAAGATCTTTATGCTTGAGAATACTGGGCATCTGTGATTCACAAAACACTTTAGAAACTAATATTCTTGGCCCCCATTTTGTAACTGGCACAAAAAAGGAGGTAGGCAATAATAAGGACATTATTCAGAGTCATGGAGGAAGTCACGAAGAGTGCCAGATACAGAGTCAGTTACCCTGGTAACATTCTTCTGTTTTTCCATTCCTGCATGCTTTGGTATTGGGTTTCAGTTGTGGTTATTTAACTTATAGACTGATCATATATTCAGCTTCCACAATATGTCATGGGCATTTTCCTCTGGATTTGGCTGTCTTTCTCCTAATTCTCCTTTCACTATTTTCACTGTGTCAGATGTACCACTTCAGGAAAATATGGTTATATGACAATCTAAACATAGAAAGTAGACAAGCCCACCTGGTGATGGTTCATGTGCAAAAAGATTACTCACTTAAAAAAGAATTCACAAAATTCTTTTAATCATCTCTTCTAGATCACCACAAGAGATTTAATTTTAAAAATTTACAAACAAGTTTGAGAAACATTTCTATTTCAAAAAGCAATGTCTTCAAACTTGCTGATACCCATTTCTTACTCAATTTTTATGTGAGATTACAATAAAATAACTTAAAATATAAAATAATTACATAATAAATATAAGTATATAATAAAGTAGTTTTAAATATATAAAGTCAAAATTGCTATACATTTTAATGCTTATAATCCTTGCAGAAGCCTAGAACAAATAGAAAATTTCAAATTATATACCCCCCAAAAAATCTTTCCAATAATGAAATTCAAAATACAATCTTTACCTTAATGTAGTGGATAATTTTTTTTTAAGTGGAAGGATGTATGCTTTGTAAAAATAAATATGGTGCTGACTGCCATAGCATAGGTATCTGTTTCTGGCAAGTATTTACCAGTGAGTGCTGTGTGATGGCTCAGTTTCATTATCATTTTCTCTAGTGGCACTCCTAAATAAACTTCCTTTGCATGGCTGTTGGTCTTTAAGTGGCATGAACACACCATATGCTGCTATGGTTTGGCTGTGTCCCCACCCAAATCTTATCTTGAATTCCCATGTATTGTGGGAGGGACCTGGTGGGAGGTAATTGAATCATGGGGGCAGGTCTTTCCCATGCTGTTCTTGTGATAGTGAATAAGCCTCATGAGATCTGATGGTTTTAAAAAGAAGAGTTCCCCTGCACAAACTCTCTCTCTTTACCTGCTGCCATCCATGTAAGATGTGACTTGCTTCTCCTTGCCTTCCACCATGATTGTGAGGCCTATCAAGCCATGTGGAACATAAGTCCATTAAACCTCTTTCTCTTCCCAGTCTCAGGAATGTCTTTTTCAGCAGCGTGAAAATGGACTAACACATATGCTTACTAAGGACACCTCAATTTTTTTCTCATTAGCTCATCAACAAGAATTAATTTACCAAGAATTCCTCAATGCCAGTGAGATTCTGAAATCTCACAGTTGTACTCAATTATAAATTACTTATTCACATGATCCAGATTTTATATGGGTTAATTTTTTTTAGATAATCATCAGAATGAAAACATGAAATTTAAAAAAGCAGAAATGGTACTATAAAGATTGTTACATGTTCTCAGGATCCCTGAGCCAGGCTTGAGAAATGCTTTTTTAAAGATGCCCAGGCACATGCATTTTGGTTTAACAATACTTGATTTACTAATAGTTCTCATCATGCAGTAATTTCAGTATTTCATTGTATTGTTATAAGAATTAATAAAATGTTATATATGAAAATATTTTGCAAATTATAAAGCATTGCAAATGTATGTAGTTAATTTTTTCTACCTCTTTCATTTCTTCCTTGGAGACTATGTGAGACATACACAGTCTTTTGATATATTTCCCTTTTAAAATTTTGTCACCTTGGTCTTTTTCATTAGAGTATTGATCAGCTGTCATCCCGTACTTTAGAGGCAAACTTCATCTGACTACTTACCACTTGACAGATGATACTGATAAACCCTTCATGATTTCCTGGCCATTTGGCAAAGTGTTTGAAATAATGATTCAAAAGGGGGGGCTTCTTGAAAACCTTCTTTTGGAGTATTAGAGGTTTAACTGATTCCACCGAATCTGATAATGGTGCTGTCTGCAAAGAGATACATGGAAGCAGTACCCGGTGCTCAGGTTATATGTGTTGGGAACAGAAACACTTTATCAAAATCCTGCTAATTGTATTTAAAGCAGATGGGGAAAGGGAGCAAAACATCAGAGTTTGTTATGCTGCAGACACTTAATACACACTGGGCGGATTGCTGACATTCTTTTCCCATTGTGCAGGGGGGAAACTGAGGTTCAGAAAACCTGTAAAAGCACAGAAGGAACTGGAGCAAGATTTGATTCCTGGTCCTGATTTCCAAGTGCATATCATTTCCCATATGTCTGGCTATGGAAGAGGGAGGGAGAATGTAGGAAACAGCAAACCCGGGCCTTGGGCTGAGACAACGGAGCTTCCCAGACTGGCGTTTGCCAAGTGTGGCCTCAAATCTAGTTCTCCAAGACAGAATTTCCTGCTCCCTACACCCCTTCCTCCCTTAGTTATATCCACTTTCCTCCATCATTGGCACCATCATTCAGTGTCAGCTTCTTCCTAGAAAACTAGTTTGCCTTAAAAACTTTCTCAGAGACTGTTTTTCGCTCTCTCTCTCTCTTTCTAGAACTAACCTCTCTAACTCAATAGTTAGACTCTCGAGTCCTTGAAATTGAGCACAGGTATGGGCTGCCACAGTAACATTGATACAAATGCTAACATTTCCTGAGTGACTACAGTGGGCCTGGCACTGTGTTAACTGCTTTATATGTATTATTTCATTTAATCCTCACCACAACCCTCTGTAGCTCCTACTATTAATGCCATTATATAGATGAGAAAACAGAGGCACAGAAAGACCCAGCCATTTGTCCATGGTTACACAGCTGAAATAAGGCCATAGTAGACTACAATCCTTTGTCATTCCATCCCCAGGGCTTTGTGTTGTCTTTCTGAGCAAACTTGGGTGAATTCTTGTGACTATGGGTTCATAGGTATGTGCTACATATATATCTGATTTCCTGTCTCTGGTTGCAAAGTTCTGGTCCAGGAATCAAGTGTTCAACCTTCCATGTAGCTCCCATAGTACAGAGCAGTTCTGAGCAAACAGCAAGTGTTTAGTGAACAGAGTTGACTTTCACTACATGAAACACTAATGTCCAGTTACCTACTTGTGAAGGCAGAGGGAAGTAGCATATTCCAAGTGTTGTGTTGATCCTCAGAGTATATTAAATGGGAAACAAGACTTTGTCTTAGAGAAACTAAACTAACATTAAATAATGTTATGGGCTCCATTGTGTTTTCCCCCTCCCTCATATAACTATGTTGAAGTTCTAACCCCCTGCCCCCATACCACAGAATGTGACTGTATTTGGACAGAGGGTCTTTAAGGAGGCAATTAAGGTAAAAGAAGTTCACTAGGCTGAGCCTTAATCCAATATGACGATGTCCTTATAAGAAGAGATTAAGACACGGACAGCCACAGAGGGAAGACCGTGTAAAGACAGGGAGAAAGTGGCCATTTGCAAGCCAAGGAGGAGAGAGGCCTCATGAGAAACCCGCCCTGCCAACACCCTGGGGAATAAATTTCTATTATTTAAGCTACTTGGTCTCTGGTATTTGGTGATGGCAGCCCTGAAAAACTGATATAGACACCATTTGGGCAAAAAGATAAGAGCCTGCCTCTTTTTACTTGTAGTAAAGGGATTTGATGGGCATAGGGCTGCAGTTTGGGGCATACGCACCATGACTCTGCAGGTACTCTTTCTGCTGGGAATGGCCAGAGAGGAGGATATGAACTGGGTTGGGATCAGTAAAGGATGGAGTTTCTGTGACAGTCTCACACCAATTTTTTAGAGCACAGTTACTTGCTCACCAAATAAATACTTACTGCCCACCTATTATCTGTCCACCGCAGTGCTGGACCCTGGTGATAAATTGTCCAAAATAAAATTTCCAAAGGTTCTTCTTCCCACAGTCTCTGTGGATTTCTTCCTGGCCGGTGCACACAGAGTCTCCTTGTTCACTTCCTCTGCGTGAAGCAGTTGTTACCAATCAGCATATTACAGCTTTCCATTCTTTTCCTTTATCTTCTTTTTGTTCTTGGTCTTAAGAATGGATAGCAGTCTAGAGTGCTGAGATATTATTTATGCCTTTGCCTTCAGTGCTAGTAGGAGCTTGATGGAATTATCAGTGTTTCTCATGCTTTCCTCCTAAGAAGGAAGCCAATTTTTCTTCTGAGTTTTGAGCCACTAGCCTTAGGGATTTGTTAAGGAATTTTGTGCCAGAACCAAAAGGAGAAGCTGTCCATGAAAGTGGTGTGACTTGGAGACTGAGTTGATCTCTCTGAGCCTCAAATGTTCCCATCTGGAAAATAGGAATAATTATGATGCTATCTCATAGGTTTGTTAGGAGGAAAAAAAAAAGGTAAGGGAAGGTCTACGTATATGTGTATATATATGTAATAACCATTCCTTGGGTGTTGTTTTTGGGGTCCATACTGACCATAACTTGCTTGGAAGACCAGGCCAACGATTAGGGAGAAATTGCAGGAAGCATTTAGGTAGATAAAGGAGTGCTTATTAGAGTGGGGCAGATTTCTGGAGATTAAGAGACTTTTTTTGGGGTGAGGATGGGGGTAGGGGAAGGGAGGGAGTTCCACAAGTTGTGGCGAACTGTGCTCTGCTCAAAGCCATGTCCTTGCTTGGGGCAGGAGGACTACAGCCACCAAGTGATGATGGAGCCTTGAGTGGAGTCACAGGATTTGTGTGGTTCATCCTGTGGTCATACAGGGGATCATGGGAGGACAGCCTTGTGGCTTTAGTGCCAGAGCACAGCACCTCTGCATAAGCATGTCTGGGTACTAAAAGGATGATGGGAATGATGGGAAACTATGCACTGAAGGTCTGGGTCCTTCCCAGATTTTCTATATCCGTTTTCAATTCCTGACTCCATTGAAGGCCAAGAAAGCCCCAGTAATGACCATTGTTGGGGACCTTGCCTGTTCTGAGACACTGGGCTGCAGAGATTTCACTTGATTTAGAGAAATAAAAAGATGGTACTTTTTGCATCTAAGCATTGCATCCCAGGTTTATACTGATTGCAAGTATTTATTAGTTTTCATTGTTGTTTATAAAAAATCTCAAAAAATTCAGTATGTAAAACTTGGAAAGTAGGGAAAAACTCACCACTTGGAAACAACCACCCTCACTGAATATGTTTTGGAGTTTTACTATGTGTATATGCTACTTGTATTATTACACCAGTGAGATTATACTGTGCACAGTCTATCCTATTTTCACTGAACAGTATTGTAAAGACTTTCTCATATAATATAATACAGTTCTTCATGAAGACCATTTAAATGCTGAATGCCATTCAATTTTAAGGAACAAAATAGATGATTAAAAGATTATTTAACTAACTAGATTAATCCTTAGATAATTTAATCCTTTATTATTAGAAAGTTGGGTTTCCAGTTTTTTGCTCTGTTAAATAATATTGTTATGATTATCCTGACATAAATTTGTGTTCCAGTCTCGTTTACTGAGAAAGTTTACCTAGAAGTTGTTATCTCTCTTATTTATTGTGTGATATTTTATTAGATTTTATTTTTGAGACAGAGTCTCCCTCTGTCACTCAGGCTAGATTGCAGTGGTGCAATCTTGGCTCATTGCAAACTCTGCCTCCTGGGTTCAAGTGATCCTCCCAGCTCAGCCTCCCTCATAGCAGTGACTACAGGTGCACCCCACCATGCCTGGCTAATTTTTGTATTTTTTGTAGAGACAGGATTTTACCATGTTACCCAGGCTGGTCTTGAACTCCTGAGCTCAAGCAATCTACCCACCTTAGCCTCCCAAAGTGCTGGGATTACATATGTGAGACACCACTCCTGGCCTCATTTTATTTTTAAAAACCTCTTCCTGTGTTTTCTTAAACCCACGCTAAACCCGAAACAATTTTTTCAAACAGCCTTTAGTTCTTCATTACATTTTGTTTCTACCAATTATCCCCAAAGACTCTCATTTTGACATTGTTGAGAATCGTTTGTACCATTGGCAAGAGTAGGACAACTTACATGCAGTTATTTAAATTAAAGAATTTCCTTAGCTGCAGCCAAACTGACACTCTCAAAATTCATCCAAAATCAAAGTCATGTTGATTATTTGGTTCTGATACTGTTTTCATATCTGGCCATTCCCTACTTTTGTTGTTATCAGTGGGTCTACTGTTTTGCTCAGAATTGTCTTCAACAATGTTATAAAGGGCCTTGGCAGAGTAGCAAGATGGGTCTTCACCATCTGTTATTTGGTTGTTGCTTTTCACTTTTTCCTGGAGGGGCAAGGATGTGTGTACATATGTGTGTCCACGGGTAGTGTGTAATATGCATGTGTTTGTGGGCACTGCTAGAAAGGAGATTCCTGTAGTTGTTTTAGTTATCCAGACTCCCAAATCTGAGGCAGCACCAGACAATATCTCAAAGCATAATGGATCCTCACAACATAACTAGCATATGTGTATGTCCTATCTCAAAATTCTATTCTTGTCTGCCATTTTCTTCTTAGTGATAAATTTATGATTCTCCTGAGAGTCACAAATTCAATTAGCAATAAGATAGAAAACACAACTCAATGGCATTATGGCCACAACAAAGCCAAGTCTCCCTTCGCTGGTTTGTGGTAGAAATGCTGGCTTGTCCAGGACAGTCTTTCATAGAAGATGGGTTTATCCACCCCTGACAGGCTCAGACCACTTCAGACCAAACCTTGTTTTCCACAGTCAGAGTCAAAAGTGCATTTTCCTCGCTTCTGATGAAAAGTAACAAAGACTTTTGGTTTTAGGGACCAGAATGAGAGTGATTCTCTTTGAAGCTTTCACAAAGCTGCAAAGAATTTCACACCATTTTGAGTGCTGCAGGTGGAGAATTTAACAGCTGGTGGGAGTGCAAATTAGAGCCAATTATAATTTGATTGACCTGCCTTGACAGTAAAACTGTCTTCTCTAATTTAAAATGCCTAGCAGGATCCTCTCTGCCCTGGTAAGGTGGTGATTTCAAACGAAGAGCAGCTCAAACTAGGAAATCCTTTAACAATGCTATGACAGTAATAAAGATTTATTTATATAGTGCTTTTCTTCTCTTGGACTAAAATTGCTATATTCAAACCAAGGAATAGTACGGTGAGTACAGGAATGAAAAAGGACTGGGCTGGGTAGAAATGAGTTGTAGGGATGGTGGCCACAGAAGTAGAAAATGCATGAAAATTTAGGAAAGTTGTGGAGGAAGGGGAAAGTGTCCCAGTTCCCAAATGTAATGCCAGTTGTCATAATATTTGTAAAGAAACCAAATGCAGAATTAAAAAGTATATCCTCTGAAATTGTTTTAAAATGGCATAAGAAAGCACATTTTATTCCTGTGTGTGATTTTAGAAGGTAATTTATCCTGTCGCCTTATTTAACTAGGTCAAAGAAGGCATAGAACTCTAGTTCAAACTCAACCTACTCATTCCCTACTTATTCACAATAGCTAGGGTTTAATTAACTATTTATACTTTATAAGGAAAAAAGTCGGTGGATCTGCATTTCCTGCATTGCCTTGAGTGAAATCTCCAAGTCTTTCCTATTGACTTCTAATTCTGATGCAGGTGATCTGCACACCCCATGCTCCAGGCTCTTGGAAGGCAGTGCTCCTGAAACCGTCCCCAAGAAAACTTTATAAAATAGATAAAGGGAAAAATAAAATTCAGCTAGGCTTGCAGGTCAATCAGTGGTAATTATTAAGCCAGCTTGCCCTTTGTCTTGCTTTCTTGTAGCTGGTTACTGCTTACTACTCTAGGAAGACCTCCAGCATAATGTATCCCTTGTCACAAGATTCTTTGTTCTATAGATAAAATCTAAGACATTGTGAGATGGTAAACTTTCCATTTGAGTTTCTCCTTTAGGTTCCGTATTCCAATAAAACTACCCATGCCATCTGGTCTGAAGGGCGCAGTAGGAAGCTGACTCATGGAAGAATGTAGTTTCCACATCCTGTTGATTTCATCCCCTTACCATGACCAATCAATGACCCCAATTTTCTAGTCCCTTGCCCTCCGTGAGACCCTTGCCCAGAACCTTTTGATGAAATGGATTTGAGGCTTGAGAATTGCTCCTGTTACGTCCTTTGGCAGCCTTGCAATGATTAAACTCTTTCTCTGCTGCAAACCTTGCTGTCTCAGTGTATTAGTCTGTTGCTGCACAGCAGACATAACAATCTGGCAGTCCTGAAATACTCCAAGGAGCCAACTGTGTCACCATCAAACAGAGATTCAAAAGATCTTCTCTCCAGTCCCACTCCGACCATTTAGGACTTATTTGATCTTGGGCATGTTGTCCTCTTTGAGTCTCAGTTCTTATCATTCGCGAAATGGAAATAATAAAATCTGCTTCATGAGGTATGGTGGTGATTGGTGAGATGCCATATGCAAAATGACTTGGCACAATATCTGGCCCAGAGGAGCTCCTGGGAAATGGTGAAATTCTGTTTCTTCCTCTGACAGGACCCCTTCACCTTCTCTCCATCGCTAAGGTTGCCTGGCCTTCTTTCTTCTCTCTTCTTTCTCTCAAGAACCTTCTGCAATGACCTGTGGGGAGATTGAGGGACGGAAGACGGGGAGAAGAAGCACAGCTCTTGCCTCCTTGGTATGGCACTTAGAATGAATTTCACTAACTTCACTAAGTAACAACGTTCTTACTTCTGATGAGATATTATAATTCTAATATTTGGGTACACTGGAGATGAAACATACTTTTGCAATTGGCTTAGAAATCTAATCTTTTTATTATATGGTTTATATAAAAGTAAGTGAGGAAAGAAAGGAAAATGGCTGGCAGGGCATGGTGGCTCACGCCTGGAATCCCAGCACTTTGGGAGGCCAAGGTGGGCGGATCACGAGGTCAGGAGTTCGAGACCAGCCTGGCCAATACAGTGAAACGCCATGTCTACTAAAAATACAAAAATTAGCTGGGCATGGTGGTACATGCCTGTAGTCCCAGCTACTCAGGAGGCTGAGGCAGAAGAATTGCTTGAACCTGGGAGGCAGAGGTTGCAGTGAGCCGAGATTATGCCACTGCATTCCAGCCCGGGTGACGGAGCGAGACTATCTTAAAAAAAAAAAAAAAGAAAGGAAAATGGCTGTAACAAAGGCCATGAACTTTACTTCATAGGAAAGGAGATGGACACTTTCATTTTTTGGATACACTATATCAGTATGGATACAACCAGAGTTTTACTGACTTAAATTTTATGACAAGTAAAGTTGTCAATAGGAACAGAAGCCTGAATTCCAAGCAATCAATTTAATGTACAAACTTTTCGATTTTAGCATGGAACTGTGTGTAACTGCATGTAACTGAGCTGCACGTCAATGGCTACAAATCAATGGGAAGCTTCTATGTAAGGAGGCGGAACAAAGCGATAGACTTTGTGGCAGTGCAAGCTCTCTGCTTTTCACACTCATTTTGAATGAGGGTTAGGGTTTCTGGAAATCCATTCTTTGTATAATGAGAGCTTTCCTCTATTACTATAAATGTGGCTCCTAGGATCTCTTTCTACTAAAAAAAATTACTACTAATAAAGATGTATGTAGTGATGATTGTATACATCCTTGTTCACATCTGTGAAACTGAAATTTCTTGTGGGTAACACACCTGGCTTTTAAAAAATTACCTATAGGAATATTAAATGGTAAGCAAGGATCTCAGTAACCAGGTTCTGGAGTGCAGCCAACCCCCAAGCAATGAAATGATGATTTCTGCAACCAGGCTTGACTGGGTTGGACCTGGGCAGATGATGGAGGGGAGCAGGAGGTGCAGGCAGCTGCTGTCTAGTGAACCAAAACGGGGCATTCACAAGGTGGGCAGACAGATGCCATAATGACCCACTAAAGAATAGCCACATGCAATACAACATAGCTGTGAAACGTGGGGAAACAATGGCAGCAGATGGACAAAAACCTGGCATGCAGCAGGCAGGGAGAAGCAGCTCATTTATAGCAAAAAGTCCTGGGTGGCTCAGGGAGAGACAAGAATCCAGACCCATACCAAGCCTGTAAATAGCAACAGGGCCTGTAAGCAGCCTTCATCCTTTTCAAATATTTATTGACTGCTTGCTACATGTCACATACTTAGCAAGGTGCTGCACGAATGCAGGGATGAAGACAGGCTTATTGACTTCAAGGAGTTTAGAATCCAATGGACATGCAGCGGGTTTCTGTTTACATGACACCATTTGGGAATTATGTTGTGGTTCCTGGCATTATAGGTGTTTAACATTCTTCAAAATGTGGTTCTTCTTTTTCTAGATCTTGGATGGCATAACTTGTTTCCAAATACAAAGGGCAATCTCCTTCTCTGTGTGTGCGTATGCATACAAACACACTTCTACAAGTAAACATTCTTCTTTATTATCATAGTCATCATCATCACCAGGTTGGCAACTAAAAACGAAACTACAAAACTCTCATGTTAGCAGTTGAGTAACTTTTAATAACCAGATACAAACCATTCTTCATTGTTTACAAGAGGCATTAAACAGAAAAGGAGGTTGAACTGCAATGTGACATGTGGTTACATATGTAGACATCTTGGATTCTAGAACAGTTTGTAATGGATTAAAGGGTTAAGCTATGAAATTGTTGCCCTCTGTGATTTTTCCACACTAGAACAGACTGACATGGTTTGAAGTAGCTGGGCTTTAACCTATAGATAGTAGGACAGAGATGATTGCCTATGAAGCAATTATTAAAGTAGCTGCATTTTGGCATGTTCTAGTTGAAAAGTTTTAGTTTCACCTATATCAGCTCATCATCACTAATTTAATCATCCTCAGAAAGTGCAAAAATAATGATATACATTTGATAAGTCATATACAAAATTATGTTTCATAGCTTTGTGGTCAGAATTAAGCCATGTTCTAAAATACAAATGAATAGTCTACAACCCACTAATGCTTAACTGTAAGTGTTGAGTCTATGTAAACATAAGAGATAACCTTGTGATCAGGAATAGCTTCTAATTATGAAAAATTTAAATAAAAATAATAGGATGTGCTTAATTTTTTTATCATATACAAAGTAGACAGAGGTGACAAAAATGATTCATTATGGGAATCATTTCATGGGAATAAGTTTGACAATATTAAGTGCTGGAGATAGACTATCAGGTAATCTTATATACTGTTCATAGGAATGTACTACCATTTTGGAGAACAGCTGGAACTATCTAAAGAAAGCTGGAGATTTTCCTAACTTATAATTTTAAAAATTGGCACATGCCCTCAAATAACACTTGCATACCCAAGGAGACAAGTGTAAGTATTTTCACAGCAGCATTATTTGTAATAGCCCAAACTGGAAATGACCTAAAATCATATGTTCTCACAAAAGAGTACTATACAACAGTGAAAGTAAATAAACTATAACTAAATGTTATCTATCCTGAAGGCATTTATAAGAATAATGATGCTTTTACAAAGTAAATTGCAGAATGTTATATACATTATGATACAATTCATGTAAGTTACCAAACCTGCAACACAACACATAAAATCATCCAAGGATAAGTATAAATGCAGTAAAAGTATACATAAATGTAGGATAATGATGCTTGCTTGAATATTCTTTATACTCTTTTGCACATCTTTAATATTATTTAATAAATGAATAGACAAATCAGTAACACTAAAAGCAAAGTCCAAGGGTGCCAGATTCCATTCAAGAGGTGGAAGAAAACTGCTGGAGGAGAGGTGGAGATTGCAAGACATAAATGGGTTTAGAATTTTTTTCCTGTATTTTCCTCTGTGACAGTAGATATTAAGTTGCTATTTTCTTTAGAAAATAAGTTCAAAAAGGGAGATGATCCCCATTCCATTTTTTTTTTTTTTTTCCAAGACAGAGTCTTGTTCTGTTGCCCAGATTGGAGTGCAGTAGCGTGATCTCGGCTCACTGAAACTTCTGCTTCCTGGGTTGAAGCAATTCTCCTGTCTCAGCCTCCCGAGTAGCTGGGATTACAAGTGCCCGCCACCATACTCGGCTAATTTTTGTGTTTTTAGTAGAGACGGGGTTTCACCATGTTGGCCAGGCTGGTCTTGAACTCCTGACCTTGTGATCCGCTTGCCTCAGCCTCCCAAAGTGCTGGGATTACAGGCGTGACTCACCTCACCCGGCCCTATTCTATTTTTTATCTGTCACTTTTTTTTATTCTGAGAGGGCATAAAGATATGGGGTTATGAAAGCAAGTCTTTCAGAAGGCCCTCCTCTTTGAGGGACACGAATAGTTCAGTATGTCTTAACCAGATAATTTCTGAAACAGAGTTATGTTACATTGGAACCAGATATTGATCAAACTGTGGCAGTGCTTAAATGTAAGTGTGAAGAGGTGAGACTGTGTCATAGACGTTAGAGTGCTACTAATGTATGCATGCATGTAGGGAAACAGGATAAGGACAGATAGATTAATAGAAATAGGTACATACCCTTATATACAGCTATACATAAATACATACGCATATATATCTTACATCTATAAGTATGTGTCTGTTATCTATCATCATTTATGTCTATAATTATCACAACAACTATATATCCTCTTTAGAATACTCTGACTTATCCAGGATTGGGATGGGGGTGGGAGGCAGAGTGTTGAAGAAAAGTTATAAAAATATTAGCTGATGGGCCGGGCTCGGTGGCTCATGCCTGTAATCCCAGTACTTTGGGATGCCGAGGCAGGCGGATCACAAGGTCAGAACCTGGCTAACACGGTGAAACCCCGTCTCTACTAAAAATACGAAAACAAATTAGCCAGGCATGGTGGCAAGCACCTGTAGTCCCAGCTACTTGGGAGGCTGAGGCAGGAGAATGGCGTGAACTCGGGAGGTGGAGCTTGCAGTGAGCAGAGATTGCACCACTGCACTCTAGGAAGTGAGACTCTGCCTCCAAAAAAAAAAAAAAAAAAATTAGCTGGTTTCATTTGTTTTATTACAGTATGAGCAGTATGAGAATGGAAAATGTCACTTTAAAATGAAATGCCTATATTTAAGTGGTATAGCTTTAATAATTAATAGTAACTAATAGATTCTCAAAAGACCTTCAAAAGACCTTTAAAGATGAGAACGCCATATACTGGGTAATGAGAATGACTATTATTGATAAAAATAGTATTAACTTGTGAACACACAATTGGGAAGGGAGATATACAAAATAGTTTTTCCTATGTAAAAACAGAGATTGATATTTCTAGCTGTGGAAGGTAAACTCAGAAATTAGCTCAGTATTTCACAATTCTTTTAGAGATGTGACATATACTTCTTAAAATATTTTGTAATTTTTTCCATCTTAAAAAAAGGTGTAGAATACCATATTTATTTGAGGAATTATTTTTGTTTTAATATCATAACATAAAGACATAACAGGTGTTTAACAAATGATTGAAATAGCACATCTCTTCTAAAAATAGCATCCTTATATTTGATCACACTTTTTTTTTATTCTTTTACCTATTTTTTCATTAACCACTTATATAGCACCTATTATGTTTTGGGTATCATGCCAAACACCCCAAAGAAAAGACACATAGGTAAAGTCTTAGGAGAGTCGCAATCTGCGGGAGAGAACAATGTAAACAGCTGAAATGTGATACGTAGATTAAGGAGCAAGCTCTGAAAGGGCCATTAGATCAGTCTAGAGCAGGGTTTCTCAATCTTCACACTACTGACATTTTGGGCCAGGTAATTCTTCAGTGGGTGGGTGTCCTGTACACTGTGGATTTAGTGACAGTTCTGGCCCCTACCCACTAGTTGCCAGCAGCACTCTCCCATATCAAAATGTCTGCACCAAAAATGTCTCCAGGTACTGCTGAGTATTTGGAGTGCTGGGGGTCAAAATGGCCTGTAGTTTAGAAGGACTTCTCTAGAGAATCTACTTATATTTCAGAAGTGAGAAAGATTTCTATAGATTTATTTTAAAATTATCACTATTATTTCAGCCATTTTTTTTTCCATTCAGCCAATATGCATTTTTTTCTTTCTCTCTTTCTTTTTTTTTCTTTTTTGAGATGAAGTCTCACTCTGTTGCCCAGGCTGGAATATAGTGGTGTAATCTTGGCTCACTGCAGCCTCTGCCTCCGGGTTCAAGTGATTCTTCTGCCTCAGCCTCCCAAATAGCTAGGACTACAGGCATGCGTCACCAAGCCTGGCTAATTTTTGTATTTTTAGTAGAGACAGGGTTTCACCACGTTGGCCGGGCTGGTCTCGAATTCCTGACCTTAAGTGATACGCCTGCTTTGGCCTCCCAAAGTGCTCAGGCAACATGCATGTATTGAGGAAGTATGGAAACTAGCATGGATGGAGAAGATAGAGTGAAAACTTTCTCCTTTTATAGGACATAAAGGATATCAGGGATTCTGATGTGAAACTTGGTTACCTGGATAGTTTCAATATTGTTATGATTAAGAAATGGGATGATCTAGAAAGAACGTGGCACAGATTACAAATTCCAAGAGGCAGGGATCAAATTCCAAGAGGCAGGGATCAAATCAGTTTTTAAGAACTTTTATTGAGGAACGATTTAAATACCATGAAATGCACCCACTGTAAGTGGATAGAAGTTCTCCAAGTGTAGGTAAATTCACACAATTACGCAGTCATTACCATGATCCAGTTTAAAACATTTTCATCATCCTGAAAGTTCCTGTGTGGATTTCTGCAGTCAATATCTGTTTCTACCCAGTCTCATGCATCCATCAATCTTTTCTTCTGTTTTGTAGTTTCCCTTTTCTAGACATTTTCTATAAATGAAATTATATAATACATAGCCATTACTCTCTGGCTTCTTTCAAGTAGCACAAGTGTTTTGAGGTCTAGCCATGTTGTTGCGTGTTATCAGTAGTTTGTTCCTTTTCATTTATTCCATTGTATGAATACCAGATTTGGTTAATCCTTTCACTAATTGATAGCAGTTTGGATGGTTTTCAGTGTCTAGCTATTATGAATAGTGCTAGTACAAACAATCTTCTTGTGGACATATTTTCATTTCTCTTTAGCAGATAACTCAGAGTGAAATTGCTCAGGGCGAAATTGCTGAGTCATACGGAAACATTTTGCTAAACTGCTAAACTGTTTTCTAAACAGACCATGACATTTTATTCTCACCAACAATGTGTGCAGTTTCCAGTTTCTCTACTTCCTTGTCAACGCTTGGTAGTGTCAGTCTGTTTGATTTTAGCCATTTCAATAATTTTGTAGTGATGTCTTTCATTGTGTTTTAAGTTTGCATTTCCCTAATGACTAATGATTTTGAGCATTTTAAAATGTGCTTTTCTGCCATGTGTATGTCATCTTTGGGGAAGTACCATCCAAATCTTTTGTGATTTTAAAATATTGTCTTATTATCGAGTTGTAAGAGTGCTTTATATATTCTGAATAGAAGTCTTTTATGAAATGTATGTTTTGCAAATCTTCTCTCCCAGTCTGTGGCCTCTATTAATTTTCTAATGATGTCTTTTGAAGAGCAAAATTTTTATATTTGATGGAGTATAATTTATCAATTTTTTTTTCAAATGATGCTTTTGATTTCATTTCTAAAAAAAATTGCCTGGCCTAAGTGACAAAAATTTTATCCTAGGAGTTTTATAGTTTAGCTCACTCTTATAGTTAGTTCAGGCATCCATTTGCATTATTTTTTTTCTGTGATGAGAGTTAAGGATCAAGCTTCTTAGTTTACTTTGTATATGAATGTCCAATTGTTCTAGCATACTTTCTGGAAAAGCCTATTCTTTCTCTGTTGAATCGCCTTCGCACTATGTTGAAATCAGTTGACCATATATGTTTTGGTTTATTTCTGAACTCTGTTCCATTTTTTATCTATATGACTATTCTTACAACCAGTACCACATTGTCTTGCTTACTGTATAGCTTTACAGTAGGTTTTGAAATCAGTGAGTACAAATCCTAAGAAGTTTTTTATTCATTTGTTTTCAAAATTGTTTCAGCTATTTAAGATCCTTGTATCTCCATATTAATTTTATATCAACTTGTCATCAATTTCTAAAAACAAACAAACAAAAAATGCTTCTTCTGAAGCAGGGTCTCTCTCTGTCACCCAGGCAGGAGTGTGGTGGCACAATCATGGCTCATTGCAGCCTTGGTCTCCCGGGCTGAAACTATCCTCCTGCCTCATTTTTTAATTTTTTGTAGAGATAAAGTCTCACTATGTTGCCCAGGCTCACATCCTGGGCTCAAGTGATCCTCCCGCATGGACCTCCCAAAGTGCTGGGATTGCAAGTGTGAGCCACTGCACTCATACTTCCTGGGATTTTAATAAGAATTGTCTTGAATTCGAAGATCAATTTGAAGAGAATTCCCATCTTAATAATATTGACTGTTTCAACACATGAATGTGGTTTATTTTTCCACTATTTTAGGTCCCCTTTAAGTTTTGTCATTCTTTCAGTAAATTTATTTCTAGGTATTTATTATTGTTGATGCTTTTGTGAATGATTTCTTAATTGAGGTTTTGAATTGATTGGTGCTAATATATAAAAATGCCACTCATTGAATTTTGTGTATTGGCCTTATAACTGTGACATTACCAAATTTGTTTACTTTAGTAGATTTTTTGGTAGATTCCTTAAGCTTTTCTATATCAAAGATTATGTCTCTGTATAAAGATAGTTTTGCATCTTTCTTTACAATGTGCATGCCTTTTATTTATTTGTCTCGTTTTGTACCACAGTGTTAAACAGAAATGGTGAGAGCATGCATTTCTCCCTTGTTCCTGATCTTAGGAGGATAACTTTCAGGCTTTAACCATGACGAGTGATGTTAGTTGCCAAAGTTTTCTGTAGATGTTCTTTATCCAGTTGAGGAAATTCCCTTCATTCCTAATTTTGTGAGAATTTGTATAATGAATCAAATCATCAAGTAATTTTTTTCTATATCTATTAAGGTGATTAATTTGTTTCTTTATTCTGTTAGTATGGAATTTTATGTTAATTGATTTTAAGGTGTTAAAACAACTTTGCAGTTCTGGGATAAACTTCATTTGACCTTTGAGTATAATCTTTTTCATATGCTTTTAGATTTTATTTGTTAATATTTCTCAAGGATTTAAAAATCTGTGTCCATGAAGGATATTGGGCTATAGCTTTCTTTTATTTTAATTCCTTTGTCTAGCATTAGTATCAGGCTAATAGTGGTTTCATAGAATACAATGGAAAGTATTCTCTCCTTTTCTATTTTCTGAAACAGGTTTTGTAGAATTAGTATTATTTCTTTCTTAGATGTTTCAAAGAATTAATCAGTGATGCCATCTGTGCCTGAACTTTGTGGAGAGACTTTAAATTACTAATTCAATTTCTTTACTTGGCATAAGTATATTCAAAATTTCTATTTACTCTTGAGTCAATTTTGATAATTTGTGTCTTTCTAGGAATTTGTCTATTTCATCTAAGTTAACAAATTCTTTGGCATACAGTTGTTCATGATATTCTTTTATAAGCCTGTTAATTTCTATAGTGTCTGTAGTCTCGTTCCCTCTTTCGTTCCCAAATTTGGAAAAATTTTCATCTCTCTTTGTTTCTTGACTGACATCTAGCTAGCCTACTGTTTCAATTTTGTTGATCATATCAAAGAACCAACTTTTGATTTCATTGATTTTCTTCGATTGCTTTTTTCTATTTTCTAGTTCATGGCATCCTGCTCTGATTTTTATTATTTCCTTCCTAGTACTTTGTGCTTAATTTGCTTTCTTTTTCTAACTTCTCAAGATGAAGACTTACATTATTGATGTAAGGTATTTCCCCCTTTCTAATAGAAGTGTATAAAGCTCAAATTTCTCTCTAAGCAACATTTTAGCTGTGACACATAGATTTTGATATACTGGTTCTCATTTACATTCAGTTTATGATATTTTTGAATTTCCCTTATGATTTGTTATGTGAATCATGAGATATTCAGAAGTATGTTGTTTCATTTTGAAATATTTGGGGATTTCTAAGATTTCTGCCTGCTGTTGAAAATCATGTATATTCTGTTGTTTTTGGGTTAAATGGTTTGTATTTGTCAGTTTGATCAAGTTATTCAAGACTTGTATATCCTTACAGATTTTCTGTTATGATCTTTCAATTACTGAGAAAGGAGCATTAAAGTCTCTCTATATAATTATTAAATTGTCCATTTCTCCTTTCAATCTGTTTTATGTAATTTTTTTGGCCCTGGTGATAAAGTATATGCATATTTATGATTATTGTATCTTCTGGTCATGTCAATACTTTTATCATTATGAAATGTCCCTCTTTGTCTCTAGTAATAGGTCTTTTCTTAAAGTCTGCTTTGTCCGATATTAGCATAGCCACTCTAATTCTCCTACAGTTACTATATTCATGGAATATAGTGAACATGTAAATTTGACATGTGAATATGTGAATTTAATCTGTGTGACTTTAAGGTGTTTCTCTTGTAGACTGCATATAAATTGAATCTTGTTTGTTCTTGTCTGATACTTTCTGCTTTTTGATTGGAGCACTGAGTTGATTAATATTTAATGTAATTGTTGATGTCATTGAATTATGCCTCCCATTTTGGTATTTTTTCCCTATAAGGCTCATGTCCTTTTTCTTGTTCCTCTATTCCTCTTTGGCTGACTATTTTGTGTTAAATAAGTATTTTTTAGTGTACCATTTTAAATCCTGTTTATTTTGTTGTTGTAGCTTTTGAAAACTTAAAAATGTGGCTGCTTTAGAGATTACAATATTCAATTTTAATTTATGACAATCTCAGGTTAATACTGGTTTAACCTGAGAAAAGTATAGTAACTAACACAACTCAATTTTCTTGTTCCTTCTACTGCTATTATTATATATGTTATATCAATGTCAGGTATAAATAAAAAAATGGTGTTGTAATTAATGCCCTAAACAACCTTATGTCTATAAAAAATTAGTATAAGAATAGGGAAAAACATATATGATCTTCAATCTTTAATATTTACCAATTTACTTGCCATTTCAAATTCTCTTTATTTCTTTCTGGAGATTCCAGTTACTCTGATATTTCCTTTCATCCTGAAGAACTTAAATTTTAGTATGTATTGTAGCAAAGTTCTGCTATAAAGGAATTTTCTCATTTTGTCCACCTGGATGCTTCTTTAATTTCTTTTTGAACAATGGTTTTACTGAATATAGGATTTCAGATTGACTTTTTTTTCTTTCAGTGCTTTGAATATGGTATTCCACTGCCCACTGGGTCACACTGATTCTGATGAAAGTCAGCTGCTTATCATGTTATTCTTTTGTCCAGGATTAGTCATTTTCTTTTGCTGCTTTAGAGATTTTCTCTTTGTTTTTATCTTTTGGCAGTTTGACAATGATGTATCTCTATGTGGTTCTCTTTGTGTTTATTTTATCTGATGCTTGTTGAGCTTCTTGGATCTGTAAGTTAATGATTTTCATCAAGTTTTGGGAGATTTCAGCCATTATTTCTTCAGCGAATTTTCTGGACCTTTCTCTTGTCTTCCACTGGAACTCCCATTACACATATGTTGAAATGCTTGATGTTATCTGGCAAATCTTTGAGAATCTGTTTATTTTTTTCCCTTTATTTCTCTCTGTTCTTCAGATTTCCATTTATCTATCTTATCTATAAACAGTTTCCATTTATCTATCTTTGAGTTTCCTTTTATTCCTTTTGCCATTTCAAGTTTGCAGTTGTTCCTAGCTAGTAAATATTTTTCTTTCAGTTATACACTTACACTCTAGAATTTCCATTTGGTTCTTTCATATAGTTTCTATTTCTCTGTGTGGACTTCTTACTTCTTGACCAGTTGTTAGCATATTTTTCTTTTAACCTTTGAGCATAATTTTCTCTAACTCTTTTTTGTTTATTGTTTTAGTTTAATTATTTGAACATATCTATAACAGCTGTCTAAAGTCTTGTTTGCTAAGCCTAACATCTAGGATCGCTCAGAGTCAGTTTCTAAAAATTGTTTCCTCCCAAATCCTCCAAGTATGGGTCACACTTTCCTGATTTTTTACACATCTATTAATTTACATTGTGGAAAATCTCTCTCACACAATGCGCAACTGCTGATGCCTCGGCCCATCGGTGTTTTCTATTTCTAATTTTTAACCTGGCTCTCTAGAGGTCACTCCTCTGTCTGTATAGTTTAATGGTCAACTAATGATGGCTCAAGTTTTGTTCAAACACCTTGAACCTATTAGACTTCCATCCTGTGCCAACTGAGTTATGTGAGGAACATATTCAAAGTTGCAGCCAGTTCTCATGTCTCCCTTGGTTTATCGCATTTCCTAAGGGTCCTTTGGATCTCTCCTACACACAGGTAGTTTAGTTGTCAGCCAGGGATGTGTGGAGAGCTAATCTCAGCCCTTTCATGATGTTCTAAATTCCAAGATTGCCTTATTAAATTTCTGGTTGGTCACTCACCTTAAACTGAGAAACACGACCTAAGTCTAGAAAAGCTGCAGCTTTTTACAGTCTATTCCAAACCAAAGTTGCCATATTTAGCTGTGAATGTAATAGAAGTTTGTTCATTCCCCATACCCCAAGGCAAGTCTGCCTTCTTTGGCGGCAAAGTCCCTTTCTAATTACAGCCTGCCTAAGTTGGCATGGCCATATTCTTGCCAATTGAACTGAGAAAGGGGAGCATAGGAATAGCCCAGGCAAGAGACCACAGACTTCCATCATTCCTGCCCAAAAACTCTATCAGTTTTTGTATATTAGAATAAATTCTGCTTAATTTATTTTTTGGCTTTGGTAGGTTTCTCCATGCCAAAACAAATTTTTTAAAAGACAATTTTGTCCATTTTATGCTTGTTTTCTCTAAAGGAGAATCACCTGACCTCTTCATTATTTCCATTTTTGAGACAAGGTCTTGCTCCGTCACCCAGGCTGGAATGCAATGGCATGATCATAGTTAACTACAACCTCAAACTCCTGGGCTCAAGCAATCTCCCACTTCAGCCTCTTGAGTAGCTGAAACTACAGGCACACCCACACCTGGCTATTTTTTTTTTATATATATTTTGTAAAGACAGGGTCTTGCTATGTTGCCCTGACTTGTCTTCAACTCCTGGCTTCAAGCGATTCTCCCTCTTTGACCTCCCAAAATACGGGGATTACAGGCATGAGCCACCATGCCTGGCCATTATTTTTATTTTTAAATTTTATAGGTACATAGTAAGTGTATATATTTATGTGGTACGTGAGATATTTTAATACACACCTGACCTCTTCATGTTGCCAATACCAAAAAGTCAAATCTGCTTCTATAATAAATTTGCTAGAAAGTAGTATTTAATAAATATGTGTTGAACATGATTTGTTGAAAGGTAGACTCCGTACTGAAAAGCTTTCAGAGCACAATAAACTAAGTATCTCAAGATGCCAAGTTATTCTAGGAACAAAAATAACTGTTTGTTGAGTGAATACATGATCTAAAGCATCAGCCAACTTTTTCTTTGCTTTTATGAGAAATTGAGGAATAATAACCTAGAAACTCTTTTGAAGCTTTTTCTTTTTGTTGTTGTTGTTTTTTGTTTTGTTTTGTTCTTTGTTTTGAGACGGAGTCTTGCTCTGTCACCCAGGCTGGAGTGCAATGGCACAATCTCAGCTCACTGCAACCTCCGCCTCCTGGATTCAAGCAATTGTCCTGCCTCAGCCTCCCCAGTAGCTGGGACTACAGGCACCTGCCATCATGCCCGGCTAATTTTTTGTATTTTTAGTAGAGACGGGGTTTCACCATGTTTCAGTCTTCTGACCTCACGATCTGCCTGCCTTGGCCTCCCAAAGTGCTGGGATTACAGGCGTGAGCCACCATGCCTGGCCTGAAGCTTTGTTTTGATAATAAATGTATTGATTTATTTGAGCCATTATATTAGATTCTGCTAAAAATTCCATACTCTTCTACATCTTAAGAAGACTTTTGCAGAGCTTCAATATCTCTTAATTTTCATTTACATAAAACAAGCCGAGCAACTGTAATGTAGGTAACCTTTCCCAGTAAAGGTTCTTACCCTCTTCTAGTTCAAACTTCTGCACGAGCTTGTTAGAAGTTTCGGTGATAATCACCAAATTTGTCAATAGGATGGTGCTGTGTTTAATTAATAAATGTTTCCATTTAGGGATTAAACAAATTCTAGCTGTGAAGGAAGCCGTCTTTATAAAGCCCGGTAGTTCTGAATTAGGTTGGTAGATTGAGTTTATTATCTCACTAAAGCCTTCATTTAATCTGAAACTATACATCAGAGGTTTCAGATTGACAGCCTGGATCCAGCCCACAAACATGTTTTATTTGGCCTGTGCAGTGTTCTAACAAAATCTCTTGTTATCATTCAGAAATCAGAGATTTTGTGCAGCAATATAGATTTTCTAACTTGAAGATCTCACAATACAGCTTTGCTTCCCTGAGGCAACAGTTGGCCATCAGCCCTTTAGAAGGTCCTGGAGCTCTGCTATCCAGCTCACCTCAGTCCTGACCTAGCCCCACCTGGTTCGCTTTTTAATGACCACCTGGCCCTGTAGACATTTGATTTCATGATTTTTTGGGACTGTGAATTTCTCTAAGGCCAGGTGGCTACTAGGGGGATAAATTGATCATCAGTGGAGGAGTAAGCTGCATGTATTTATCATAAAGGAACTTGGATCAAATAAGAAGTATTTGAGCCAGGTTAGAGAATAATATTTTGCATCCAGAGTGTATATCAGTGAAACCATTGAAAACTGAATTTGGAGAGATAGGAGGAATAAGTTCTAGTGTTCTATGCCAGCGTAGATGACTATAGTTAACAATAATATATTAAACAGTTTCCAATAGCTAGAAGAAGGATATTGAATGTTCCCAGCACAAAGATATGATAAATGTTTGAGATAATGGATATGTTAATTACCCTGATCTGATCAATATACAGTATAAGTATCGAAACACCACTATGTACTCCATAAATGTGTACAATCATTATGTCAATTAAAACAATTAAAAAAAATCTAAAAAGCCAAAATGGGGGTAGGGGAAGAATAGCATTGCTGTATCTAAAATAATTAAATTGAAATAATATAAATGCAATGTATTTGTTCATTCATTGTTCATTGATTCACAAAATATTTGTGGATTGAGTGTTTCTGGTTCACTGTCATCTCTCCCTAGTTCCTCATGTATAATAAGCCTAATATAATAAGTGTTCTATATCTAACAAACTAACTCTTCCATATACGTTCTGTGGATAAATAAATGAATGAATTGCATCCATATTATTTCATTGCTCTAGAAAATGAGATAACTTACTTCCTCAATTTTCCCCCTCCCAGCAGCCCTCAAATTTCTGTTTTAATTGATTTAAAATTCGTATCTAGGGTATTAGTAAAATTTTTCACACTTCATTAATGAAAAAATACAATTTTAAAAAACCAACCTGAAATATTAGACGTTTTACCTGTAATTAGGTCTGAACGGTCTAGTTCTCATAAAACAGAAAAAACCCAAACTTGTGGAAGCAAGCAGCTTATTATCATGAAGAAGACTTCAACCTTCCAGTTTCTGAATGAAACTAGGGACAGTAATATTAGAAACCGGAGGGGACTCTTTGCCTGAGAAACATGCTCGTCTCTTAGTAATTGGGACTAGAGAGCATGCAAAATATGCATCAATATAAAATCAACTAACACAAATTCCAGGGTCACAAGCCCAAATAACAGTAAGATCTGTAAATATCAAGGAAAACATAGATTTAAAATTTCAGATCAGATTTATTCCTCCACTCATAGCTTGTACATATTGTGGTCAGAAGCTGCAAGTAAGTCTGTGCTCTAATTAACTCTGCTCTGGGAGGCGAGGCTCTCATGAGAGAGAGGAGAGAGAGGGGGTGGGGGGTGGAGAGGATTGGGAGCGCTTCAGAGAAAAGATGTGAGAGAAAATCCTGGGACTCTGCCACCCAGCTCCCTGTCCCCTGGGAGGAGCCATGGCAGCTATTTGGGATGAGGCAGCATGCTGGTCCCTCAGCAGCATCCTTATCAAGTCAGCTGTGGTAAGTGATATTCTTGATACTTGATGTTTTGCCAGAAGTTAGAATATTGCTTTTCTCTTGAATCTATACATGCTGCTTAGAAGCCACTGGGTTTCTTGGCATGTCTATTTAGAATTACAGATATCCCAGTAAAAATTTTCAAACATCATGTAACACGTATTATCAGTCCAGGCACGTGTAGATATTTGGACTCACGGAGACAGAGGAGTGTCATGAAAAAAGCATTGCATCAGGAATCAGGAGGCCTGGGGCCTAATTGTATCTTTGACACTAATGTGATTTTAGCAAGGGGGCTTAACTGCACGGAGGCACTGTCTTCTCTTCATGGCAGACCACCCCCGGTCATTGCTGCTATCTCCATAAATCCCAAAGGAAAATAATACTCAGTCTATTCCAGAGCTGCAAGACTTACAATCTCCTGGTCAGGAATTTTAGGCTTTAATCCATATAAGAGATCCTGGTCTTTTAGCAGAAATAGAAATGTCCTCAAGTGGGGCACTCTGTTAGAGAATTTTAAAAAATAAATTGGAAAGTCATTGGTAATTTGTAGTAAGGAAAAAGACTTGTTTTACAAATCAAAATGCCAGAGTCCAAAACGAGCGAGAATTCCAATTGCTGACTATGAATATCTGAATACAGCACTACTTTCTAATTGCTTCACTTGCTACAGAGGGAAATAAAACCGTGAGACTGTGAAGTGTATAAAGGATTCTACCGCTCTCCCGGGGCTCGGAGACCCACAGATTGGAGAAAGTAAGTGAGTGCCTTTCTGACCATTGAATTCCTCACTCTCATTGCTAGTTAGAAAACTCTAAGGACTTTAAGGAAACCAGTCTCTGCACGTCCTAAAAGAATACTGAAACAGCTGGAGAGACAGCGCCACCTCGTGTCCACCTAAAAAAACTCCCTGGCAATCATCTTTGCGGAAATGGGCCCCAGTAACTTCCATGAAATAGGGCAAAGAAAATAAATCCATCAAAGCTGACTGGATAAGAGAGAAATGCCAGCTGAAAGCGTTTTTGACTGTTGATGACTTCAAAAGCCAGGAAACTTAATCCTAGCCTTATGTTTCTTTCTCCGTGCCCAAAAGGCAGCCGAGCTCGTCACTAAACCAGAGGAGGTGAAGCAGGTCACTAAGTTTATAATGTAGTTCGTTACTGGCTTTCATTTTTTCTCTGCATCCTGGCAGCAGGATACAGGCAGCTTGTTATAACTTAGAGGGGCTCCTGGAAAGCCTGCTTGCTGAGTGTATTTCTGTAGGCGTGGGCTCACTGGGAATATTATGACCTCATGGAGTCACGAGTTTAATAGCATTTCTTCCACTTCATTCAGCACAGCACCAAGTTACAGTGCCTGGCTGCAGCACTGACGCACATTGTTCCCTGCAGCATCATGTCTTCACGGTCCCATGTGGGTCCCAGCCACGCTGCCTGCTCTTGCACACATGAGCCATTCTCACACCTGCAGGCTCTCTGGTGGGGTCTTCTCCACCTCCTACATCCCTTGCTGGTTTGCACCTCTCTCTACCCGTTTTCTCTCCCCTATTCTCCTACCTCCCTCTTCCCGCAGCCTTTCCTTCTACTCTGTCATAATGACTATCATTTGCGGCACCTGCCATCGCTTTGCACCTCATTTGCTACTTGAGATACTTCTGTGTCTGTCTTGCAGCTTAGGAGACTGTGGCTCGTGCAGTCGAACACAATCAGGGGAGAGGAGTGCTCTGCTGTCCTCATGCCGCTTGCAGTCTCCTGAAGTTCCTGCCACCGAGGGAGCTTCACTAGCAGTTACACTCCTGACCACCTACCTGATGCCCCTCCGGCTCCTCTTAGAAGAGGAGAGGAATGATTTCATCACATGGTAAGTTCCTAGCGATAACAGGGTTTGTGCAGCGCAGTTCCCAATGCCCTGCCCGCTCCAGGAGCGAGGCCACCCGCAGAGAGCCTGCATCTGGTGCACCTGTTCCTTCTTCCCATCTGTACATCTCACAGGGCCACTCCGTCCCTGTGCTGCGGAGGAATGGGTGGGGGAGGCTGTCCATTCTGGAGACTCGGGTAGGGAAGCCCACCCCACAATTAGAAACCATGACCTCCACCATCAACCCTGTCAGTAATGAAGGTATTTTTCATCTGCCACCTCTGTTGCTGAAGACCTGTGGTGTGTTCGCTACTGGGACACCTTGAACTCTTAACACTTAGGAAAGCATTTTTTTCTTTCTTTTTTTTTTTTTTTTGAGACGGAGTCTCGCTCTGTCGCCAGGGCTGGAGTGCAGTGGCCGGATCTCAGCTCACTGCAAGCTCCGCCTCCCGCGTTGCCGCCATTCTCCTGCCTCAGCCTCCGGAGTAGCTGGGACTACAGGCGCCGCCACCTCGCCCGGCTAGATTTTTTTGTATTTTTTGGTAGAGACGGGGTTTCACCGTGTTAGCCAGGATGGTCTGGATCTCCTGACGTTGTGATCCGCCCGTCTCGGCCTCCCAAAGTGCTGGGATTACAGGCTTGAGCCACCGCGCCCGGCCCATTTTTTTTTTTTTCTAATACACAGCAGAAATTCTAACTTCAGATGATTCAACCCCAAATGAGAGGTTTTTTTTGTTTTGTTTTGTTTTTTTTCTTTTTTAGTTCAGAACCCATTTGCTGTGGTGTAGAGAATGTTCTGGCTGGCGATCAGAAGGTACGGGCTCTACATAGGGCTTGGAGCTTTCCAGCTTTGCAACTTTGAGCGAGAACCTGCTCTCGGCCTCGGTTTCCCCATCACGGCTTCTGCGATTCCAGGATCAAGAGATGGCCATTTAGAGGTACCAAGAAGAGGTAATGCTCACTTTTTAAGTTCTTCATCCAGTTGAAATGAGCTACCGCTTGTTTAACTTTTCCCCCCTTTTTTTTTTTTTGGCAAAGTTAATGCTTTTTCCAGAGACAGCAAAGACATGGAGCATTTGTCTAGGACTCCCCCCTACCCTTGCCCTGCCCCCAGCCTCTATCACAGTTAAGAGAAAGACTCAGACCTTCTTTATTTGTTGTTACCCTGAGCATGGAGCTGCCATGATGTTAGATTTTTTTTTTTTTTTTGAGTCCAAAATTGGGGATATTTGGATTAACAAGTTATTTTCCTTTTTGATTCGTAAATTTGTTCTAAAGTTACCCACTTTGAATCACATTAAGGTATGCATTTACTAATTTGGCTTTATTGAAAAGAATGACATAATGTGGACTGTGGCAAACTATGGAGCTTCAAGTCACCTAGAGGAAAGTAGAAGAGGCAGAAGGCCCATGGCCTCTGTTTTGCAGACAGGCAAGAATAGGAAATGAGAAAGGGACGCAGTTTATCCCCTCCCAACTGTAGCCTCACTCTTCACCTCAACCTCACTCTAGTTTTAAGATATTTTAGCACCATTTTAGGTATCATTTCCCTTGAAATAGTTACTTGCTTCCTAAGACCTTGATACACTAAACGCTACTGATACCAGATACAATCTACATTCTGAGTGGCCACCACCGTATTTTCACCCCAAATTCAAGTCCACCTCTTTTGCCACAGAAAAGAGTGGGCTCTGTCCTGGATTACAGGCAAGGGAAGAATTGGAGTGGAATGTGATTAATGGGATGCATGTTTGTTTTGATGCCATTCTAGAAAATTGACAGATACTGTCTCCTTTTTTCCTCCTTCTTTTTTCTTTGGTGAATTCATTTCTCTTCTCTGGTTAATGCCATCTATATGCTGTTAATTCCAAAACTGGTATCTCCATCCTGGACATGTCCTCCAAGTTGCAAATACACACACACACAAACACTATATATATATGCACAAAATATATTTATAAAGATATATACATATAATTATTGCCTCCTCATCAGGAGGAGGAAACATTTGGATGCCCGACAGGAGTCTCAAAGTTAGTAAGCCCCAAACTAAGCTCCAGATATTTTCCTCCCAGGTCTGCTCTTTCCTAGCCTTCTTCATCTTTCATCTCAAAAAGTGGCTTCTTTCTGGCAGTGTGGGCCAAACCTTGGAGCCGTCTTTGACTACTCTCTCACATCCCATGTCTGATCTGTCACCAAATTCGGTCATCTCCACCGTCCAATTATACACAGGTTTTGATCATTTTCTTTACTTTCCCTGCTGCTACATTGGTCTCAGCTGTCCACATCTCTTGCGTGGACATCTACAGTAGCCCCAGCCAGTCTTCCTTGCTCCGTCCAATCCCTCTCAGCCCAGCAGCTTACACGATCCTGTTAAAACACATCAGATCATAGCACTCTGCTGAAAACCTTTCTGATGGCTGTCTATGTCATTCAGAGTAACATCTACTACATTGCACTCTTAGCTGCCTCTATTTCCTCTCTGCTCTCATCTCCTCATTCTGTTTCTACTGCATTAATCTCCACTTTTCTTTATGGTAGGCATGCTCTCGCCCCGCATCTGTGCACTGACTGGGTCCTCTGCATGGAAGCTCTTTCCCTGGAGTCCATGTGGCTCACCCCCCATCTCCTGTAGCTCTTTGCTCCAATGCGTGGCCCTCCTTTAGTTGTTCTTCTAAAATCGCACCCCTTGCCACCAGTTGTGTCCTTGCTACTATCTCTGCTTTATACCCTTGGCATTTATTACTGTTTAATATACGCTGTATGCTACTTACTTATACTGTTTTACCCAGAAGAAGGCAAGCTCTGACAGGATGGGGTTGTTTCCAGCTATGTTCCCAGCAAGTAGATCCAGGTGCTCAGTGAACATTTGTTGAGTAATTGAATGAAGGTGAGGGACGAATTGCAGATGAGGAGGAGAAAAGGGCTGATGTAAGTGTTTCCCCTCACGTGGGCATCTGGAGATTGAGCAGGCAGTCACTCATTTCAGCAATGGCAGGTGGGCTTGTGATGGGGTTGGGGAGGAGGAAGGAGACTCACTGGAGCGTCCTGTTCCAATGGGAGTTAACTCAAAACAGGACCATGTTCAGAAATCAGAAATGATATTACTAGAGGTTTATTTTGTTCTTAGAGTTATTATTTAACTTCATTTGATTGAACAGGCATTTATTGAGTAACCGCCTTGCCGGAGTGCTGGAGGCTGAGGGTACAATGGGCTCCGTTCTTGTGTAGAGTAAGACTGAGGTAATAAATTCACCTATAAATAGATCCTTCAGTGTAGAGCAGCATGTGCAGTGCCGAAGCACTCCATCCAGGGTCAACACTTGCTCCTGGTCTCTTCAATCACTTTCTCCTTTGAATGTTTACCAGCTTGTGGAGGGGAGTGTATCTGAATTGGCAGGGATGGAAGGGAGAAACCGTATGCATTTACTCAAGAAGCACCTCATGGATAAGAACCCTTAGGAAAGGTAATCGAGGACAAGCATTGCCATATAATACTTTGATGGCCTGATCCACTCTATTAAGAACTTACTGTTTACTTTGAATAAATTTTAGAAACTTTCAGTGCCTAGTAACTTCTCTCTGCAAAGGGAAATTAATGCACACTTCCTTCCATGAGAGGAGTAGTTTAGGGTGTGACTGGGTGAGCCCGTCTTCACCTCGATTCCCACGGCTAACCTGCAGCTCGCCCCTGCTCTGTCGCAGCATCATTTTGGGGTGTGGTTAGTCATTTGTCGATTCTATCCTCTCTGGGAGCCTGATTCCTTCTTTAGTGGTTGGCTGGGCACGCTGTGGACAGGGAAACTTCCTGAGCAAAACCAGAAGTATTTCTGTGACTTGGGTGTTTGAAATCAAGACAGTGCTTTGTTGAGAATGAAACGTCCTCTTTGGGATTGAGTGTGCTTTTCTCAAGGGTTACTTGGAGCTCAGGTGCTGAACCATCCTTCCTCCAGGTGCCAGAGATAATTGTTCCAGGAAGACTTTCCTGGCATTTCTTCCCCACCCCCCACAGTCTGGACCAAATTGTCTCCTTTGTGTGCGTCTGGCACCCCAAATTTCCTTTATTCTAGCCCATCCAGTGTCAGACCAAACTTTCAGATGGAGCACAGTCCTCAGTACAGATAGAAGTCTGCCCAAGGCTTCTGACATCAGCCATAAGTTTGGGGGTCTTTGGGGGGTACCCCCACTTTAGACCAGCTGGGTACAAATTTAGGGGTCTCCATCCCTCAAGGCACCCCCAGGTTTGATGATTTACTGGAGAGACTCACAGAACTCTCTGAAAACGCTGTATTTAACCAGGAAGAAGTCTGGGAGGTTTCCAAACTCGAAGCTTCCAGTGTCCTCAGGGATGTATTACCTTCCCAGCAATGAGTGACAATGCACAGAGAGTATTGCCAAGCAGGGAAGATCTCCCAAGCTCAGCTTCCAGAGTGTTAACTGAGGCTTCATTACATACACTGATTGATTCAATCATCGGCAGGCAGCTGAACTCGGTGTCCAGGCCTCATCCTCTCCCTGAAGGTCAGGCTGATATCTGAAGACTCAGGCACCAACCTTCTAATCATACTGTTGGCCTTTTTGGCATGGCCAGCCCCAGTCTTGAGTCATCTTTTTAGCGTCAGCTGCAGGTGTGGTCTGAGGGGTGCACCATGAATAACAAACATTCCAATCACTCAGGAATCCCAAGGGTTTAGAGGTTAGCCCCCAGTATCTGAGGCCACAGTCCAGCCAGACTCTTCATTACACACAGTCCCTCTCACACTGTATTAGCTGCATTTTTATCTGTCTCTCTAATTAACCTCTTGAGGGCAGGGAATGTGCTACCTTGTTCATCATAGTCTTTGTATTTAACACAATGTAGATACAAAAAATAGCCATATGAATGTGAAAGAAAAGCAATTGTTAGACAGATTTTATTCTGGCATTTATTTTAAACCATTACCATTAGGGAATTACTCAAATCCTAAGGCAAGTATAGTTAAGGCAATTGTCCTTGTCTGGATTTTCTTGGTGTCTTATTTGGTTCCCTTTAGCCTACTGATTTTCTCCTAGATCTTGAGGTGTCCATTCCTAACAGTGATCCAAGCCACTTCCAGTCAAAATAACTAACGGTTTTCTTATACTGATATCAATATGCAGAAAGACTCTTAGTGTGGAGATTAACAAAACCTCCATCAACTGTATTTAGGTAGCTGTAGCTCTTAGCTACTGCACAGATCCTTGCAAAGGCTGGAACAATCAGTTTCCTTTCTTAAATGCTCACTCTACAAGAAACTCTTTGCTTTATTTATTTTAATTCTTTTTGCTGCTATGGTATAGCTAAAGTAGGGTGACATGTGGCAGGGAGGTTTCAACTGCTGTAACTTCCACTGAAATGAAAGCTACTTCCAGGCTACATTATAGTCACTTTTCTAAGGCAAAAGGTTTTCCCCATCTTTATGAGTCAAAGTATCTTTGTTCTGTGATTACCTTTTATGCTGCATTGTTAAATGTCTCCCTGGCTACCCAAAACACCCCTTCCCACTGGCTATGGTAGTCTGTGATTCTAGCTTTAACCATTTCATGCCGATGACTGTGTAGAGTATACACTGAGGATAATGGTAGAAAATGGGGGCAAAGGGGAATTGGGCTATGGGGGAGCCATGGATAGAAAACCATCCCTCTGGCCAGGTGCAGTGGCTCACGCCTGTAATCCCAGCACTTTGGGAGGCCGAGGCAGGTGGATCACAAGGTCAGGAGATTGAGACCATCCTGGCTAACACGGTGAAACCCCATCTCTACTAAAAATACAAAAGATTAGCCGGGCGTGGTGGCACATGCCTGTAATTCCAGCTACTCAGGAGGCTGAGGCAGGATAATCACTTGAACCCGGGAGGTGGAGGCTGCAGTGAGCCGAGATCGCAACACTGCACTCCAGCCTGCGTGACAGAGTGAGACTCTGTCTCAAAAATAAAATAAAATAAAATAAAATAAAATAAAATAAAATAAAATAAAATAATAAAATAAAAGAAAACCATCCCCCTGAGGGGGCTCTAGCAAGGAAAGAAGAATAGCTGCCAGCCATGAATAGAAGGTGACTCTCCTGCTCCAGCAGGGGCTACTGGCGTGTTCCCTGGTAAGAGTTTCATGATGCCAACTGTGAAGTGGCATTTGCTTGCCAGCTGCAGAGCATGCATGCTTCCTGAACTTCAGCTTGCCCCTGAGTCTAGGAGACATCTGAGGAATGGGTGGTGGGGAGAGGCAGGTGCTTTGTTGGGATAAAAGGAAAGCATTTAACTAGTGTTGGCCTCACCTCAGGCTCCAATGCAAAGCAGCATCCGCGTGAAGAGTGAAGACAGCTTAAGGATAGCTTAAGTATTCCATATCCTTTCCAGAAATTTTAGAAAATAAAGATAAGTGAAAGATATTCTTATCCTTATATAACACTATAAAATATATGAAAAGGACCTGGGCTCTATCCAAGGTCATCAAATGTTCAAAGTCCAACTCTTGGAGAACCCATGATGTGTGGGACCACGCTGATCCTTTCTTGTTTTCACTTCTCTTTCTCTTCCTGTCCTCTTTGATACAGAACAATGCGAATATTGAGACAATGGGTCAGGCTATATGGCTTTTACAGGGCACGCGCTGCTGGCTTGTGGTGTGCCACCTGAAGGGATGACAATTCTGTGACAGGCAGGGCTGAGGGGAGCCCGGGTCCCGGGCCAGATCCAACCCCTGGTGGAAACGCGCACTTGCTATTGTGTGTGTGTGTGGAGTAACAGTGACATCCTGTGGCCAGTCTGGTTGATCTAAGTGGCTCCTTTATAGATAAAGAAGACCGTTTTGTCTGCACTGAAAGGTGTGCATGCACTGGCTCCTCCTTTAGACAATGCACAAAAGAAAGAGGCAGTGCAGAATCGCTACTGCGAGCCTTCCAGCAGCTCCTTTTCAGCAGCTGTCTCTGACTTAGGTGGGGGAGATTCTTGGGACTGAGATGATGTCTCTTTCTACGCTTGATCAATTTAAATGTTACCATTTGAGTGTGAAGTGAGCCATAATAATAACCGGGAGGACAGTGTGAGAAAATAGTGATAGGGAAGAGAAGACATCCCTGTGGATTAATGCAGAATATAATCTCTTACTTTAAAATGCCTAAGTTGCTTGACATTTAGCATTTTATTTTTATAATTTTTGGATTAAATAACTTCATTTTGACCTTACTTAAAGCAGAGGAGGGAGGGGTTGCAGAAGAAAACAACTCGGTCTGAAGTTGTTCTACATGCTTACATAACCTGCAAACTATGTGCTTGGCTGGGCTTATCAGGGGCTGGGGAGTTTTGTGGTTCCAAATCTCTAATGTGTAACCTCCCATAGTGTTAAATGGAGGTGAGGAGGAACCCCACTGTCACTTGGCTTGGCGGTGATGAATGAACCCTCTCAGGCCTGTTCTCCGTGGGGACATCCAGCACCACACCCTGAATCTTCTTGTTTCTATCAAAAAGATGCCATTGCCCCCAAAACATGCCTCGACCTGGCTCATTCCTGGGTGTTCCCAGGGCTGCTGCTTAGGGAATAAACGCAAAGGCAGCTTGGAAGTAAAGGATTCATGCCAGGGAGTTAGACACACTTGGGTTCTAATTCCACCTCACTGCTTGCTAGCTCTGTGACCTTGGGCAAATGCATTAACTGCTTGGAGTTTCACTTTCGTCAACTGCAGGACAGGGTCCATAATAAGTGCTGTTTTCTTGGGATGTTGTAATGCATTTTAAATACATGCAGCAATGCAGGCTACCTTGCCTGGGGCCCAGCTGGAACTCACACAGCTGAGCTTCTGCTACTGCTACTGTTATGGACAGGCTGGTGTCCAGGGCTGAAGACTAGGTGGGAGGAAGCCTCTCTGTCCCCTCTTCATTGACAATCAGCAATAAGATCTCTGTAGTTGCCTGTTGAAGCAGGTTTGGGTTGAGGGCATAAGAGAAGGCAGAAGTACATGTGTGTTGTGTGTGTGTTTTGTGTGTGCTCTGTGTGTGTTGTATGTGTTTTTTGTGTGTTGTATGTTTTGTGGTTTGTGTGTGTGGTACGTGTGTGTTGTGTTTTTTGTGCATTGTGTGTGTTGTTCGTGTCGTGTGTTTGTATGTTTTGTGTGTGCTTTGTGTTTTTTGTGTTGTGTGTGTAGTATGTGTGTATTTTGTGTGTATTTGTGTTATGGGTATGTGTGTTGTATGTGTTTTGTGTGTTGTATGTGTGTGTGGTTTGTGTTGTATGTTTTCTTGTTTTGTGGCTGTGTGTGTTGCATGTGTTTTTTGTGTTGTATGTGTTATTTTTTGTGTGTTGTGTTGTATGTGTGTTTGTGTGTTGTATGTGTGTTGTATGTATTTGTGTGTTGTATGTATGTGCGTTGTGTTTTTGTATGTTTGTGTGTTTTTGTGTGTGTGTTTTTGTGTGTTTGTGTGTTGCGTATGTGTGTTTGTGTGTGTTGTATGTGTGTTTTTGTGTGTGTTGTGTATTTGTGTGTTGTGTGTGT